>NC_136760.1:29136979-29402915 GCF_936440315.1 Barbus barbus
CTCTCTCACACACACACCCCACACTCTCTCACACACCCACACTCTCTCACTCACTTACTCTCACACACACACACACACACACACACTCACTCACTCACTCTCACACACACACACACACTCACTCACACACACACACACTCACTCTCACTCACTCACTCACTCACTCACACACACACACACACACACTCACTCACACACACTCTCACACACACACACAGTTTATTCCAGAGGTCGTGTAGAACACGCAATTATTGCATTAGAAAGCTTTGCTTCTGTCTAATGGCTTCGGCTGCTGCTTCAATATCCTAAACATTATTTGTGCTGTTTGTTAAATGATGTTACTAATTCCTGTAATTAACAGTAATGACTGCATCGCTCTCATTATGATGACGAGCTTCATATGAAATGGCGTTCATTTTCGAGGTAATTACCCCTCATCTGCTCCGCCGTTTCCTGGCATCTTGGCGTTTGCTAAATTGGAAAATTGACTTCCTTGTCCGGCTGATGGAGGCTGCGCTCGAGACTCAACATCCGCCTTTGTTACTCTGTAACATTCCTCAGTCACGTGACGCAGCGTGACCCGCCGATGACCTCAGCGCCTGAAGTCTCCATAAAAACGTTTTCTACTCATCAGTGCGCATGAACGGGTTCGAGCTGCGCTGAAGACGCCTGACCTTCATCAATCAATCAGCGGACAGGTGACTATGACGTCACAGCAGGGGGCGGAGCTTTGCTCTTCATCAGGCCAGATTTATTTCCACATGGTTTCTGGTTTTGCGCCTGATTTTTGTTCCTTTTTTGTTTGTTTCAATATTGAAGTTAGTAGAAGTCTGTACTTCGTCATCTGTAATTCATTCATTCTAGTCAACATTCAGGTTATTTTTTTTATTCTTTTTGTGCAAAATGGTGAAACGTCAAACTTACAGTATTAACGTATCATCTGGATCATTTGATTTAGTTCATTCTATATTTATCTATTTTGTTTCTTGTCATATCTTCAACAGTATATACTGTATAAGTTGAAATGGCATCATTTTTTAAATCTGAACACATCTCATCCAATCAGAGAGCTTTATAAAGAAGTACATCAGCAAAAAGTCAGATTAAGGAGGAGAAAAAACTACTTTAACATCATTTCCATTATCATTTCTTAGCATAAACGTGATAATCGAACCAATACAGCACAAAATTGTATTTTCAAATATATTTCTAAATATATATTTTTTAAAAATGCAAAAAAATGGCCCAAAATATATTAATTTAATAATAAAGTATTAAACATTTTTTAAAAGCATTTAAGAAAATCTATATGTTGCCCTCCAAACATTTCAATCCTAGAAAATACATTCACATCACATCTGAAGAAAAAAAAATAGTCTATAACACACGTGAACATAACACATTTGAATTAAAAAATAATGCTTTAAAAAATATTACAATATTCCAACATTTGAAAAAAATCAAGCATTATATTAAAGCATTATCAAACTTGTCTTGATCTCCAGTAGGCTGTTTGCATTTAGCCCAACTGTAGGCTACAGTAAGATTGGAAAAGTGTTTTTCTTCCCTAAAATACATTTTTAAATATATTTTGATACATAAAGGTTGAAACTAAATATATTTTCTATTTCAAAAATATATATATTTGTGTGTGTGTGTACCTACTTAACCATATCTTGGGGACAAATTTGTACCCAAAAGTGAGGCAAACCTGACAAAATCTCCAAAAACCTCCCTTTGGGGACGTCCTCATTTGTAAAACGGGTTTAAAAATAAACTAAACGTTTTTTTGAAAATCTAAAAATGCACAAAGTCTCCTGTGAGGGCTAAGTTTAGGTGTAGGGTTGGTGTAGGGCAATAGCACACACAGTTTGTTCAGAATAAAAACCATTACGCCTATGGAGAGTCCCCATAAACCACAAAAACCAACATGTGTGTGTGTGTGAGAGAGAGAGAGAATGTGTGTGTTTGTATATACTTATTGCTTTGGCGACATTGATATGTTACACAGTCATGCCAATAAAGCTCATTTGAATTGAATTGAGAGTGTGTGTGTGTATGTATGTGTGTGTGTGTGTGAGCGTGTGTGTGTGTGTGTGAGAGCGAGCGTGTGTGAGAGAGAGAGAGAGTGTGTGTGTGTGTGTGTGTGAGACAGCGTGTGTTTGTGTGTGAGAGAGTGTGTGTGTGTGTGAGAGAGTTTGTGTGTGCGTGTGTGAGAGCGTGTGTGTGTGTGAGTCAGTGTGTGAACTTCATTTACTGAGACGGACATCAGAGAAAATCTGACCTGTTTGAAGCAAAACATTCCAGTTTCAATCTCAGAAAGAGAAAAAAACACTGATTTCTATTCTATTATGATAAATGACACTCATGTTCAGTGAAAAAGATATTTTTATTTTTCCTAAACATAAAAATACACACATTAGAGGGCAAAACAATGAAAACTGAATGGTATCAGCTGACAGAGACAGAATAAAACAGACGAGAAGGAAACGAGTGTTGAGTTCAAACAGGAGGCAGAGGAGGTTTAATGGAGAGTGAATGTGTCTTCAGCAGGATTCATTCACGTGGATCTGTGAACACAACACAAACATCAGATCAGCTTCATGAACAAGATCCCGAGCAACACACTGCTGTATGTGCAGCTTTAAAACAAACCAACCACCTGATCAATGCATATCCACATCTGACAAACCCACGCATGCTCAGATACCAGACGACGCGGAGCAGAGACGAGTCTCCTGACGTCAGACGCACGTATCGATCAGTGCAGGAAATTCAATCAGAGCGTCTGCTAAAGCTCTTTCTGATGACATTACTGGACAAACAGACACCGCTGGACGCAGTCATCAAGAACCAGCTGAAGTGATCAAGCAGCGTTTGAGAAGAAACAAACACTAAACTAACGCTCCTCTCAAACGCTGCTGAGACTCAACACAAGAACATTCACATTTAGCTCCCAAACTCCGGAAAAAGCCTTCCTGAGAACATTCTGAGTAATGCTCCACCGATATCTTGGAAAGCAGGGTTTTATTTATTTTAATTAACATTTAAGAAATTAGAAATATTTTGAAAATGGATTAAATCATAAATGTGTAAAATAAACGTACTTATACTTTAGACGACAAAGTATTTTTCACAAATAAATAAATATTTAATCAAAATATAATTAAAAAGGAAGGAAACACTGTAACCAACAGGGCTCTCAGTAATCTGGGAAGTTCCATATATTATATTTTGGGCAAATAGATAAAGCGCAGCATAGTTTGAATTGATGAGTTTAAGGTTTGTCGTGAAGCTGAACTCTCCTCCTGTCAGCATTCAATTCACACAGACCAACCGTCACGCAGAGAACACGCAATCATGCAGGATACGGATCACAAGATCTCACAGCTGGATTCAACAAAGTTCGTAAGGTTTGTGAAATTAAATGTTTATTAGTCATTCAAAGATATGTTTAAATGAATGCTGACCGGAAATGAGAAAGTCTTATAATGTTTGTCTTTCTATTACTAATAATATAAAAGCAATCGTTATAATACTTTGTATACATTTTGATTTCTTTGTTTAACAGTTCTATCTGATTATTAGACAGAACTGTTAAACAACGCTCAGGCGCTGCTGTTTTCAGTGCCATCAAAATAAAAGTCCCTTCTCAAACACAAGCTTATCCCAAGCCAAACAGAAAAACTTATCGGTTGATGTCGATATTTAAAAAATGCCAAATATCGGCCGAGATATCGGTTGACCTTAAATCTAGATTAAAGACATCTCTTTAGCCAAGAATTCACATGCATCTCATTACCTTGTACTTCAGCTCTATCTGATCAAATGCACATTATCATTCTTCTGCTTGGTTTGAACAGCAGCTCTGCTAAGTTTGTCTCTATTTGCTTCTCTATTTCTGCCACGGGATTGTTCCGGAGGGAACTAGGAATTACACAAGCTTCAGTCTGGATACAATATAATCGTTGCTGCTGATAGTGTTCACCGTCTTTGATTACATGTCATTAACTGCATGATTTCCCTTTACATTTCTGCCACATGGACATTACATCGACACAGTGACCACTGACAAGCTACTACTAAATATAATGTACACACTTATACAAATTAAAAAACAGAGGAAAGGCAGGTGGACTCACTTGGGCTTGGTCTCGGCGTCGGTCACCTGGCGGATGAAGACGGCGTCGGCGGGGTGAGAAACGTCTCCCAGCTCGTGCATGTACGAGGAGGCGATGGCCAGCAGAGAGCCGTCTATACTGAACGCCAGAGACGCGATGCTGGTGGGGTATCGGTGGAACTGACACAGACGCTTCTTATTGAACGGATCCCAAATATTCACGAAGCCATCAGAACCGCCTGCGCGCAAACACACACACACACACACACACCTCAGTCTGAGTGGTTTACAACAACAAAAACTGCATGTTTAAGGGAAAGTGTTAATTTTATGTTCTGTAACTGTTCACTGTTTCTCCGAACATTTGACCATGTAAATCATCTTTTGTGTTCACTGCTTCATTTTAAATGGTCCAGTGATGTGCGTGTGTTAATATTCAATGTGGCTTCTGCACCACAAAATAATGATTGTTTTCAAACAGGTTTTCCATCAGTTACTGGTGAAGCAAACTCACACTAATATGCTACTGAACACTGCATCTGTTCATAATCTGCATATAGTGAAAACAAATATTATCAAATATAATTGATTACAGAGCTTCCCACACATAGACTTTACCTGGGCAGGCCAGGCTTTACATTTTGCAACTAACGTTCACAGAACATTGCTAAAAATAACTTAAACAGAACATTCCTTAATAGTTAATTTTGTTGCCGTGTGTAAAAGGAGAATTTCCACCCGGCTACCACCGCAAATACCTTTCTAACCGGTGGGAAGCACTGAATTAAAACTTCTAAAATGTTTGCCCATTAGAAAACACTGAAGTGATTTAGTCAGTAAGCAGAAATGAAGAGTGTGAGGTGGGTACCGGTGGCAAAGGTGTTGTGGATGCTGTGGAAGGAGATGGCGTTGACTGGATAGACCTGCTCGATGCCGTTCTCCTTCAGTCTATGGCATTTGAAGGCGTATTTCTTCTTCTGCACCTCCAGACTGGGGTCCAGATACTCCACAGCGACTCTACCCTCGATGGAGCTCAACACGTAACCCTGAAAACACACGTCACACCGATCTCACTTATACAGGAGCATCACATCTACACCCAGCTCACAACTCACCTGTTAGCAATAAAACGGTTTCATTTCTGGATTATGATTGGCTGAAATCACTAAACTACAGACTCCTGGGGCTTCAGGGCCCTTGAATATATGAGAGATTTTTCTTGATTATTCTTATGTCAATTTCTGCATGTGCAGAGCGTTAAAGAGCTATTTCACTGCATGCCGTTCTATGTATGGATGCACGTGGCAAAAGTAAACTTGAATTGAAATGGAAAGAACTACTGTCAGAATTTTGGAAACATTACAACTTTTAAATGTTTTTAATGAAGTTTTCTGTTCACCACAACTCCATTTATTTGATCAGAAATACAGTAAAAACAGTGAAATGTTATTAGAATTTCAAACAGCTGTTTTCTATGTGAATATGATTTGCTGCTCAAGAAACATTTCTGATTATTATCAATGTTGAAAACAGTTGTGCTGCACAATATTTTTGTGGAAACTGTGATATACTACGATTAAAAATTTGAAGGGGGGGGGGGGGGTATGTGTGTAATGTTTATATATATGTATATTAATGCCTTTATTAATCAAGTATGCATTAAATTTATCAAAGGTGACAGTAAAGATATTGATAAATTTTTAAGAAAATGTTCTTTTGAACTTTCTATTCATCAAAGAATCCTGAAAAAAAGTTTAGGAAAATATTTAGCAGCAAAAACTGCTTTTAGCATTGAAAATAATAAGTACTATTATAAGTAACTGAGCACCAATAATTGAGCAGTAAATCAGTATATATAATGATTTCTGAAGATCATGTGACACTGAAGACTGGAGTAATGCTGAAAATACAGCTGCAGATCACAGAAATAAATTACAGTTTAACACATATTCACATAGAAAACAGCTGTTTTCAAGACTTCTTTTGGCATTTTGTGTCTTTTATTTAGACAGGACAGTAGGTCGACAGGAAGTGAAGTGGGAGAGAGATCAGGAAAGGTCCTCGAGCCGGGATTGAACTCGGGACGCCTGAAGCACTACAGCATTATATGCCAGAGTCTGCCTAAGAGGCCATCAGTGCAGACAGAAAACAGTCATTTTAAATTGTAATAATATTTCACAATATCACTGTATTTTTCCTCAAATAACTGCAGCCTTGTGAGCAGAAGAGACTTCATTAAAACATTTTTTTTTTTAAATCATGGTTTCAAAACTTTTGACAAGTACCATACATGAAAATGTCATTATTATGAATAATGTGCAAGTCCATTATTTACAGTCTGATTTAACCCTGTGGTAACTAGCGCATGAGAGCCGTGATGCAAAAGATGAATAAATGCTTGCTTGCTTTGTTTCTATTGTAAGTTTAGCACTCTAACTCTTATAAAATGATCGCCTTTCATTCATAATGATAAAGACAAACATTTTTAGCACACGCGTGGAAGCTGTATTTGCGTCTGACCTGTTTGTTGGGGAAAGCTCGTATGCAGCGCGTCTGGTATTTGAGGCTGGACTCTCGCCTCTGCTGCACGTATCCCATGTTCCTCAGGTCCCAGACGAGCACGCGCCGGCCCGCGGTGCCCACGATCAGCCGGTCTCCAGCCACAGACAGCGTGTAGACCTTCTCCGGCTGCGTGAAGGTCCCGGCGTTGCAGGGCGTTCTGGGGTCCCAGAGCCTCACAGACATGTCCCAGCTGCCCGTCACCATCACGTTGACCTCCGGACAGTACTCCACGCAGCGGATGGGAGCGTCATGCGTCCCCACGATCGTGTCTGAGGAAGAGCAGAGATGCAGTCAGACACCAGCGCCATCGGTCGTGTTCAAAGGGATGCAAAATTCACTTTTACATGGTGTTTGAACTGAAGTGTGTGTTGGCAGTGTGTACACAACCACCCTATAATGATAAAAATCCACCCCATGCTTTTTTGTTTTAAATCCCCAAAAATCATAACCCCTTTCTTATTCAGATTCTTAGCAGAGTGAAGTCACACAGACCCAGACCCCTCCCACAATTCTTGATTGACACTGGTGTTTTAGCATAGCTCCGCCCTGAGTAATCTGTCATCCAGCATTGTTTCACCGCCGGAGCAGGGAAAGACAAGAATGTCTCCAAAGAGATTGAGGTGTTCTGTTGTTGGATGTAACGAACACAGCAGTCATTTACTCCCGACATCTAAGCCGCTGAAGACGCAGTGGATTACTTTTGTTTCTGAAGGGAATGAACCCCCCAATCTACCAAAATGCATCTATGTTTGCGCAAATCATTCGTGATCCAGCTTCACCTCCAGAAGAAGTGAGTATAAGGTTATGAATCTTTGCAAATCTCCTTTCCTACTAATGTGCTAGTTAGCAAGTTCCGTAGCTAAATGTGGCTAAAGTAAACAGAACGGGTCAGCAGAGCTCATTAGCATTTAAAGGGACATGCCCTGAAACAGCTTGCAGTGAACAGAGCTGTTTTTGACAGGGCGAAAAGGGTGTTTTACACTAACATTGAGAAATTGTAACCAAAGTATGTTATAGACTTTTCATGAAGACCAGGCTCATAACATTTCTAAATCCCTGGTATCCCTTCAGGCAGGTACTCTTCAGATTTTGGTAGCCCGAACATTAATTTAACTAGCCCAAATAAAATAAAGACCATAAATGTCAATCAAAATCATTTTCAATACACAAATATAACGAATATCAAGGAAAGAGTTTTATTTTAGTATTTACAAGGTATCTACAGAATTCTTAAAAATCTGTTCAAGGCAATTTGAAAAATTATTTCTTAGACAGTTTTAAATACGTTAAGGCCTTAAAACCTCTTCAGTTTAGTCGTATCAAATTTAAGGACCCGTGGGAGCAATGTTCCTCTAATTTGTTTTCTTGCTGAGCAAAACTTCTCTCTATCGGGGGTCATGTCTGTCTCCTGATCAAACGCATTGTTTACACCAGACCTGTACAGCACGCACACAAAAGTGTGTAACTTTGAACTTTAATGTGCTGTTTATATCTGATTTGACCCTTGATGTCACTAAATGATGTATATTTTAGGTTAAAGAGAAACATGTTTACTGAACAATACACTGCCGTTCAACAGATTGGATCAAAGTTTATTAAAGAAGTTTCTTTTGCTCATCAAGACTGTATCTATTTGATAAAAACACTGAATATTATTTCACTAAATAATAGTGTGAAATATTATTGCAATTTAAAATAAATGTTTTCTATTTTAATATACTTTGAAAATGCTTCACAGGAATTAATTACATTTTAGAGTCACATGATCCTTCAGAATCATTCTAATATACTGATTTATAATTAATGCTGGAAACACTTGTACTGCTTTTTTATTTTATTTTTTATACTGTATATTTTGGGACCTGTGATATTTAAAAAAAAAAAAAAAAAAAAAAAGTTAAAAAGAACAGTGTTTAATGTTTTCTTTCATTTTTAAAGATACTTTAAAAAAGTTTAAAGAAAGTTAAGCTTTATTCAGCAAGGATGTGTTAAATGGATAAAATTGATAGTAAAGACTTCTATTGTTAGAAAATATTTCTATTTTGAATAAATGCTGTTCTTTTAAACTTTTTATTAATCAAAGAGTAAATATTGATCAGCAGAACAGTTTCAACATTGATCATAAATCAGTATATTATTATGATTTCTGAAGATCATGGGACTCTGAAGAGGAATGATGCTGAAAATACAGCTGCACATCACAGAAATACATTACAGTTTAAAGTATAGGTATTAAAATAGGAAACCAATATTAGAAATTGCAATAATATTTCACTATATCACTGTTTTTTCTGTATTTTTGAAATGAATACAGCCTTGATGAGCAAGAGACTCAAACACAAGGTCAACTATTATCAGGTTTATAATAGAGCCCTAACATAATATATGATCAAAACAAACTATTTAAACTGATAGAATAGAATAGAAACTGAAGCTGAGATCTGTAAGTTAAATATAAAAGTGAACGTATGAATTCTTCTATATCTGTGTAAACATGGTTCTGAAGTACAGTTTGTTCAATACTCTTGTGTGAGACTGAACATGTTTCAGAGTTCTGTTACCCATCCTCCTCTATTCCAGCACTTAATCAAGCGCTCTTCTTTAATACAGGAGGATGTTTTATTTCAGATGTGATTGTGTTTGTGTCGTCTCTCGTGTTGAGCGCACCGTAACTATTGAAGTATTGAGTTTCTACAGCGACTCGCATCGTTCTGAAGCCTGTAAACCGTATTCACCGGCTCTAACTCTGTCGTGACATCAGCTCTAGAGCGGTTTGCTCCAGCATTGCTACTCTTTCCTTTTACTGCGGCATTCAATCAAATGGCTTCCCAAATAATGTTTTGTGTAGCGAGGCACATTATTTGTTCTGCTCGTCCGCGGTGGAAGAAGAGCGCTCAGTTTAGAGGAACACTGTGTGGAGTCCTGTATTTAAGCCCGTCGGGCAGACAGTGGTATATTCTGCAAGCCCAACTGGAAAACACAATAGCCCCGGGACGTCAGGCTAGCGATTTTGCGAGCGATGAATACCCTAAATAATCATATCAACTTGTGGAAAATGGGCATCTGATGTCCCCTTTAAGCTCACCCTGATCCGTGTTGAGATCGTGCATCTTCAGCTGGCTGTCCAGACCGCCGCTCCACGCGTGAGTCGGATCCTGAAACACATGAGACACAGAGATCAAACACGGGAGCGAGCGAATGCGTGGTTCTGCGTGTTTCTGTGATGCTCCTCACATAGAAAGCACAGTCCAGCACCGGCGCCAGATGCTGGTACTTCATCCTCATGCTGTTGGCGCTGACGTCGAACAGCCGGACCGTACAGTCCCACGACGACACCAGCAGGAACTGAGCCGAGCTCGGGCTGAACTTCACAGCCGAGACGCCGTCCTCCGGACCCTGGGTCAGCTTGAACTCGTTGGCTCCGGTCATCTGAGTACACACACACACACACACACACACACGCACACACACACACACACACACACACACACACACGCGCACACACACACACACACACACACACGCGCACACACACACACACACACTCCTGCATTATCTCCAGTGTTGGGAAGTAACTAGTTACATGTAACTAAATTACGTTACTTAATTACAAAATAAATCTAATTGTAATCAGTTACAGTTACTGAAAAACAATGTTAATTAGACTCCAGTTACTTGAAAAAACTTTTACAAAGAGAGTTACATCTGAATATTTTTACACACATATACAGATTTAATTGATTTCTTTCGTAAATTGCAGTGACTGCTCTACAATATGAGACAGCAGTGTTTCAGGAGTTTATGATACAGAATAAGACACGTTTATTCAATAACTGCTTTATTTCCTATTTGGGTTTATGTATACGTTTTATTTTTTAAGATGAACTGTTTTTCAAGCCATTGTTAGATATATAATTAGTTACATAGTTATTTCAAAAACAGTGTCAGCTATTAAACGGTTTCTTGTTACAATTTTAAATCTGTATTTAACCTCAGAATGTAAATCTGTTTTTGTGGTGTCTGTACATTAAAATTTAATTATTATAATCTTAATTCAAGTGATGAAGGATTCCGAGTGACTGAGTAATACCTGCCTGCTTGACAACGATTAAGAGATCAAAACATTAGGAAAGTAATCGCTATCAGTTACATTAATAGAGTAATAGTTACACTACTGATTACAGTTAAGAGTACTACTGGTCATCTGTAACCAATTACATTTCCTCAGATCGGTGTGTTTGTGAAGAAAAGTGAGATGGTTAGTGATCGTTAGTGATGGGTAGGTTAGGGTTAGTGATGGTTAGGCTAGGGTTAGTGATGGGTAGGCTAGGGTTAGTGATGGTTAGGCTAGGGTTAGTGATGGTTAGGTTAGGGTTAGTGATGGTTAGGCTAGGGTTAGTGATCGTTAGTTATGTTTAGTGATGGGTAGGCTAGGGTTAGTGATGGTTAGGTTAGGGTTAGTGATCGTTAGTTATGTTTAGTGATGGGTTAGTGATGGTTATGTTAGGGTTAGTGATCGTTAGTTATGTTTAGTGATGGGTTAGTGATGGTTAGGTTAAGGGTTAGTGATAGGGTGACCAGACGTCCCGAAAAATTCGGGACAGTCCCGAAATCTAAGATGCTGTCCCGAATCCCGAATCCCGCTCTAATTGTCCCGAAAATTATACTGAAGCAAAATCTTAAATAGTTATTGTCTGATAAAACATAAACTGTCCGTGGAGCGAGGTTGAGTCATCCTGCAGCCTGGCAACCAGCCCCCGCCGGCTGCTCATTGGCTGCAGCATCTTGTTTTTTTTTTTTTTTTGGTTCATTAACTTCAGTTTGAAGTATAAAAATAGCCTAACGTTACTTCTATAAAATTATGTATATGTAGGCTACTTATATTAATAAAAACATGATTGGTTCAGCCACTTTCGTTTGAAATTCATTATCTTTATTATTCATTACCCCCCCCCCCTCCGTCCCGAATTTCAACCAATCTCATCTGGTCACCCTAGTTAGTGATAAACTCCACAGACACGAGCTCCAGATCACAGAGAATATCAGCTAGTAGCCTCAGCGAGCAGCTAGCATGGGTTTGGTTTCAGTTCGGAGTCACTCCACACAGGAATAAACTCGGACTCAATCTGAGAGTCTGAACTCGACTAAACTGACTTTATCTGAATCTAGTATTTAATCATCAGTGAGTCTGAACTCGACTAAACTGACTCTATCTGAATCTAGTATTTAATCATCAGTGAGTCTGAATGAGTCGCGCGGCGGCTGCTAAAAGCCTTAAACTGAGCTGAAGCTTCCGCTGTCATATCCGAGTAAAACTCTCTGAAACACAGCTGAGGGTTTATTTGTCTTAAAAGTTTATGAAATAAGCAGAATTTCCGTTAAATCTCACCGTGTCGCTCTTCTCTGCTGCTGCTCTGCCGCTCATCGACGCGCTGCTCTGATTGGACGCGTTCACGGCAGAGCTCCGCTCTCATTGGTCCGTTTCAAAACTCCTTCTAACGTTCTCTAGCGATGATTGGTTACAAGGATTAACTTCCGGGCATGATACAACAAAATACCGCGAGATGTGGCGTACTTCCGGCTGTTGTGTGTTGAAGGCGGTCATTGGGTTCGTGTCTTGTTTTCTGCGCGATATTAAATATTATAAAGTCTGCATCACAGTTATCCATACTGACCAAAACATTTGTGTTATATTTCATGAGGAATTATAGTTTTATTCAGCGGTATATTTGAAGGGTCAGCATGTAGTATTTATATGATTTGTGTTATATGCTTCAATATAACTATGATTATAATAACTTTAATCATATTCTGTGTCTGTGGTAATATTCTGATATGAAATGATGTCATATGATAACAGAGTTATATTAAATTAAATCCAGAAAAGTGTTATGCTTTATTCCAAGAAACTGACTTTCATTAAAAATAATTTAATGTGTTTCTTGAAGCTGTCAGATTATTATTATTATTATTATCTACTTATGTCTCTGATGTCGCTATTGCTGTATTTGGCACAAGTTCACATTGAGATGAGATTATAACACAACTCAAACATTAGAAACACATATATTAGATCATTCATTCACTGTAGGCTATATTTACAATTGTGTTCATGTAGAAATGATCACATATGTTCATGATGAAGAGCTCCTAAAAGCACTTCTGTGTAAGTCACCATTATTTATAAAGTGCTTTTCTACAATAAAAGCAGCCTTACAGTATTAAACAGAGAAATAGTGTCATTCTCCTCTGGCCAGACGAATCAGCAGGTTAATCTAGGCTAAAGCAGAGTCAGATTGTGCAGAGGACTCATCTGGTCCCTGTGGTCTTGTCCCGATGGCCGTCTGGAGACAGGGTCTTCACTGGGGGTCAGTCTCTGGGGTCATCTAGGTGTCCTGCTGTAGAGGTCATCTCTAGGAGCTGATCCACCATCTGATCTGGATTCAGTCTGGATCGGGTGGCTACGGTGATCTCGGAATAAGAGAGAAACAGACTAATATTAGCGTAGATGCCATTCTTCTAACGATGTAACAAGTACATCATGTGTTTTGGGAAGTGTTCCCGGTTTCTGTTGACCTAATTAATGCAGTCTAGAACAGTGTTAGGTAGATTGTTCCAGAGTTTGGGAGCTAAATAGGAAAAGGATCTGCCGCCTGCAGTTGATTTTGATATTCTAGGTATTATCAAACGGTCAGAGTTTTGAGATCGCAGCAGACGTGGAGGACTATAATGTGATAAGAGCTCGCTCAAATACTGAGGAGCTAAACCATTCAGGGCTTTATAGGTAATTAGCACGATCTTAAAATGCATACAATGTTTGATGGGGAGTCAATGCAGTGTTGACAGAACCGGGCTAATATGGTCATACTTCCTGGTTCTAGTAAGAACTCTAGCTGCTGTATTTTGGACCAGCTGTAGTTTGTTGATCAAGCGTGCAGAACAACCACCCAATAAAGCATTACAATAGTCTAACCTTGAGGTCATAAATTAAGGAGATGATGTCTCCCTGATCGTCAGTGGAGGCCGGGACACCTGGATTAGCCAAAAATTTGAAAAAAAATTAAATAAAATAAGTTTGTGTGATGAATAAATAATGTATAATAGTGTTGTGTGTTCCACGTTTATTTATTGAGTGTTCATGAGCTGTATTGCCTGAGGGAAGAAACTGTTCCTGTGTCTGGTCGTTCTGGTGCTCAGAGCTCTGTAGCGTCGAGCAGACGGTAACAGTTCAAAGAGAGAGTGTGCTGGATGTGAGGGGTCCAGAGTGATTTTACCAGCCCTTTTGCTCACTCTGGATAAGTACAGTTCTTGGAGAGTGGGGAGGGTTGTACCAATGATTCGCTCAGCAGTCCGGACTACCCTCCGTAGTCTTCTGAGGTCAGATTTCTGGCTGAGAGAGCTCAACGCGCTGCAACTTCAGAAAACACATGCAAATAGAAAAAACACCAGCAAATCCTCACAACACATGCAAATTAAGAAACGCTGCAAATGCTCACAACCAGAGGTGGGTAGTAGTGATGTTACGTTCGTGAACGAATCGTTCTTTTTGAACGAATCTTTTAGGTGAACGAATCATTCTCGTTCACGTAATCCATTGACTGAGACTCATATTTCTCGTTCACTGAAACTCCTCCCTCCACCGCAGCGCGCCGCTATTGCGCGCATGCGTAGCTCTGGACCGTTTCCTCTGTCAAAGAATGACTAAACCTCGAGCCAATAGCCTTCGAGTATGATACGAGGACGGAGCATGTGATTTGTTGAATCTAGTGAACGAATACGCCCTTCATTGAGTTGCTTTGAGTTTGAAAGAGTCAAATGAACTGTTACATACATACATCTCGTCTCATTATTACGTTCGTCGTTCGAACAACTGGTTCTTTGTTTTATTTTTTTATTTATCATTTTGTTTTATTTATTTATATTATTGTTGTTTTATGTTTGAACAGTTACATACTTTTAAATAAAAAAATATTTCATTATGTTAGTCATGTCATGCACGTTTGTTTGTTTAAAAACTGTGAAACATAAAAAAATATGGCAGTATTGATTATTTGCGTCACGTCATCCCATCTCATTTGCGTCACGTGACTCACGTCAGCAAATAGCATTTCAGCTCGGGTTTAGAAGGGGCATGTAATTGGTTGGATCGAACGAACGAATATAATAGCATCATTGACCGAGATGGCTCTGTTTTGAGTCTGAACGAGAGAGAGATCTCCCGTTCGTGAACGAATTGAACGAACTGGTAGCTATACCCAGTTCGTTGACCGGGTAGGTCGGCCATTCTGTCAATCTAGTTCATCAATCAGCAGAAAGCGGATGCAAAGCACAGGTATCCGTACTGTGCACGCTTGTTTATATTCATATTTTACATACAGAATAACTCCTCGTTTAACATAATATCAGATTTGAACGTGTAAATCTCTGCCTAAACAATTAAATGTTAACTAGCCTAGTATGCAAACAAATAAATAAACACTTGTGCTTTGGTCATCCGAAAAGAGTGTAATTTAAAAGATAAAAAGAGTAATGACTTTGATCACTTATTTAGACTTATTTTATTCATTTAATGAGAAGGGCACACTTTTTAATGAAGCCAAATCGGTTTTTATTTTGTAACAAGTAAATACGTTAGTTGAACGGCACATGCTGACGTATTTGTGTAATATGGAAAAATGGTCACTGAACGAGTTAGTGAACGAATCTGAACGAATCATTTTGGTGAACGAACGAAAAATGAACGAGTCTCTGGAAAGAACGAAAATTTCCACCACTAGTGGGTAGTAACGAGTTACATTTACTTCGTTACATTTACTTGAGTATATTTTTTGAGTAACTAATACTTTTAGAGTATATTTTAAAATGGGTACTTTTACTCTTACTCAAGTATATTTTTAGAGAAAAAACGGTACTTTTACTTCGTTACTGTATCTTAATGCAATACAAGTTAAAAATGCTTCGGTTTATTCCAAACGCGCCGTCTACTTTTCTCTGGGCAATGAACGATGCCCATTCGCGAATGATTCATTCCTTTGAGTCGATTCTGTTTAAAGGCTTAATCAAACCAGTTGGCAAACCAGTGAATCGTTTCGCGAATCAGTTTGAATGATTCGTTCAGTTCCCTGCCGCACGCGCTGAGTCTCTGAAGCGGTTCTCTCTCAGATCACAGAGAGTTTAAGAACATCACAACTCTGCGCAGCGGCCTGTTCTAGACACAATTAATATTCATATTTTTACAATATTTACGCTTGCAAAAATATAGGCTACATTTGTTTACATTTTGCAGAACAGAATATCCGTCAATATGCATTTGTTTCGTTATGTTCAGAGCAGTCATGTGAGGCGTTTTCAGAGGTTTCAGTGTCAGAGGTTATAGAATAATACATAATTAATTTACTTTAAAATATAATTTAATTCAGTGATGCCAATCAGAATTTTCATCAGCTGTTACTCCAGTTTTCGGAGTCATATGATCCTTCAGAAATCATTATAACATATCTATTTATGACCAGTGTTGGAAACAGTTTTGCTGCTTAATATTTTTGGAACCTGTGCCATTTTGTTCAGTATTCTTTGATGAATAGAAAGATAAAAAGAGCTGCACTGATAATAAATCAACATGATTTCTGAAGGATTATGTGACTCTGAAGACTGGGATAAAGGCTGATCAAAATTCTGATTTGCATCACTGAAATAAATTACATTAAAATATATATATATTTTGAACGGCAATGTGTGTATGTGTGTGTGTATACACATACACTTTACATAAATGTAATCTATGTATCTAAATAAAAATAGACTATATTCAGTATATGATCCAAAGTAACTAGTAACTAACTACTTGAGTAGTTTTTTTTATCCGATACTTTTTACTCTTACTCAAGTAACTATTCAGACTATTACTTTTACTTGAGTACAGTTTTTGGGTACTCTACCCACCTCTGCTCACAACACATGCAAATTAAGAAACGCTGCAAATCCTCACAAAAACGCGCTGCATGGACCACAATGGAAATGTTTCAAGGGGACCCAAAAAAAGTGACGGACCAGCTGGGATTTGCTTATTGTGCAGTAGCTATTGGTTGAGTTGTTGGTGAACTGAAAGGTGAGTGTTTTTTTGTTGTTGTTGTTTATTTTAACACCCTGATTGCATGATTTCTTTGTCTTTTGGATATTATTAGATTAATAATGACAAATTACACGATTAACGTTATTATGTAAGATGGCTAATTTATCCTGAACTAAATATAATTTCAAGGTTAATGAAAATAAATTTGCAATGCTTCATTAATTGTTAAAACCAGGTCAAAATAAAAATGTCAGTAAGAATAATATTTTAAAATTTATTCAGGCCCTTTTAGTAGGCTAATGAAAGAAAGGACATTTGCATTTCTTAATTTGCATGTGTTGTGAGCATTTGCAACGTTTCTCAATTTGCATGTGTTGTGAGCATTTGCAGCGTTTCTCAATTTGCATGTGTTGTTAGCATTTGCAGCATTTCTCAATTTGCATGTGTTGTGAGCATTTGCAGCGTTTCTTAATTTGCATGTGTTGTGAGCATTTGCAGCGTTTCTTAATTTGCATGTGTTGTGAGCATTTGCAGCGTTTCTTAATTTGCATGTGTTGTGAGCATTTGCAGCGTTTCTTGTGAGCATTTGCAGCGTTTCTTAATTTGCATGTGTTGTGAGCATTTGCAGCGTTTCTTAATTTGCATGTGTTGTGAGCATTTGCAGCGTTTCTTGTGAGCATTTGCAGCGTTTCTTAATTTGCATGTGTTGTGAGCATTTGCAGCGTTTCTTAATTTGCATGTGTTGTGAGCATTTGCAGCGTTTCTCAATTTGCATGTGTTGTGAGCATTTGCAGCGTTTCTTAATTTGCATGTGTTGTGAGCATTTGCAGCGTTTCTTGTGAGCATTTGCAGCGTTTCTTAATTTGCATGTGTTGTGAGCATTTGCAGCATTTGTGCTGTCAAAATGATGAAGATGTTTTCTTGATTTGCTGGTGTTTTTTTCTATTTGCATGTGTTTTCTGAAGTTGTAGCGCGTTGAGCTCTCTCGGCCACCGTAGATTTGGTAGCTGAGCTGAACCAGACAGTTATTGAGGTGCAGAGGATGGATTCAATGATGGCGGAGTAGAACTGTTTCAGCAGCTCCTGTGGCAGGTTGAACTTCCTCAGCTGGCGAAGGGGTCTTCTTCAGAGGGGTCATTAGATGTGCAGTCGTTGGTGTAGAGGGAGAGGAGCAGTGGGGAGAGAACACAGCCCTGAGGAGCTCCAGTGCTGATGGTGCGGGTGCTGGATGTGTTTACCAAGCTTTACTAACTGCTGTCTGTCTGTCAGGAAGCTGTTGATCCACTGGCAGACGGAGGTGGGGACGGAGAGCTGGGTTAGTTTATTCTGAAGGGTGTCCGTGATAATGGTGTTAAAAGCGGAGCTGAAGTCCACAAACAGGATCCTCACATAAGTCCCTGATCTGTCCAGATGCTGCAGGATGAAGTGCAGTCCCATGTTGACTGCATCATCCACAGACCTGTTTGCTCTGTAGGCAAACTGCAGGGGCTCCAGTAAGGGTCCAGTGATGTCCTTCAGATAACCCAAAACCAGTCTTTCAAATGATTTCATGGCTACAGACGTTAGGGCCACAGGTCTGTAGTCATTAAGTCCAGGAATTTTTAAATAACTAAAAATATAATAAAATACTTAACTACATAATAATATTATTGTCAGAATTTGCAACAATATAAAAATAGAAATATAATACATTTATACATTTAAAATTGTAATTAAATCAATAATTAAACAATAAATAAACACTAATCTCCTGGTCAGAGGAGAACTGGCCCCGACTGAGTCTGGTTTCTCTCAAGGTTTTTTCTCCATTCTGTCTCAGAGAGAGTTCTGATTCCTTGCCGCTGTCGCCTCTGGCTTGCTCAGTTAGGGACACTTCATTTCTAGCGATTATCATCAGTTTGATTTCACAGATACTATTTAAACTAAACTGAGATAGACAATGACATCTGAATTCAATAATGAAATGCCTTTAACTGAAAATTTAATGTTTAATCATATTTTTATACGTTACAGACACTCTATCCTCCAATCCGATACTGTTAAGCGCTTTGACACAATCTGTATTGTTAAAAGAGCTATAAATAAAGCTGACTGATGATACAGTGTCTCTCATATGAGCAGCAGATCAAGCACTGAGCAGAAAATCACTCTATAAAATCAGAACTGATGTGTGAAATCCGCTTAAACAGACTTAATGTCTATTACACACCTGACAGCAATGATGAATATGACCGGAGTATTAATACTCGCTGCTGTGAGTGACTGCCGCAGTATAGCGGCGTCCGCGGGAGCGCGCACCACAGTCCGGCTCGTGCCCGCGGCCTCCACAATTCGAGTGGAAAGCGTTTAATATGCAGTGGAGCTTCATGAATATGAGTTATTAATTCTGAATCCGTTATGAACTTACTGAAAATGTCTGTTTTCTGAGCGTCCCAAAATGAAGTCTTCATCATTCTGTCAGCATCAGCGGACACGCGCTTTTCTACTGGAAATATATATATATATATATAAATCCGTCCTGAAACCGCGCGCGCCGGTTTGCGTCATTCGAGCGAATCAGAGCACGAGCATTAAATAAAGTGTCGGATGTGAATGATCTTTTAATTATTTATCTCTAGTGATTGATCCCGTTTAAAATATAAAACCCTGATTATTTTACTGTTAAATGCTGTTTTAGCTGCAGATTAAAAACTCATCATTGCCTTATACATGAGCTGAATTCTCACACATTTGTACTTGAGCCTACATTTAATATTAGATTTTAATATTTTACTGCGGTTTTACAGAGAATATTTTTTAATAATAAAGATTCACGAATTTCTGTGAAAATATAAATGCTATCATGCATTAATAACCTGTTAAGAAATAAATGATTTTCAATATAACCTATTTATTTTCACGCGGCATGGCCTGTTGTTTGTAAACATTTCCGAGAATCAAACAATAATCAGTGGTTTTTATAATCCATAGTGAATCAAAAACTCATATTTTGTTCTCCTCGTTACAAGCATTAATTGATTGTTTGAAACATCAGATTATTTGTTGCCAGCAACAGATCATTTCATTAAACGACATGAATCAATACAATTCTCGGACAGAATGGCAATTATTAACATATTTTTATTAAGGTTATAATATAATTTTAGCGGTGATAAAGTCAGCAAATGCGTAAAACCCGCGCTTTCATAAAAACACGGACTTTTTGTTATTTTTATTCTCTATTATTATAATATTGAACACGATAGAAAATAAAGAAAATAATGATTGCAAGATTAGTTCCTAATTACAATAGAAGCGCTTTATTAAGTCAACATCTTCAGAATCACAAACACATTCAATAATGAACATTAATTCATAATCATATCAAAATCTGCGCAAATCCTCTAAAACACAAACAATTTCACCGATTATTTCACAAACATTTATAGACGTTTGTCAGACAATAAAATATATTTATATGAACATCCACACTGAGAAATACAGTTCAGTACAATACTGCAGTCCTGGAATGAAAAACTGCATGTAAACAGATCTTACAGCATGATTAGAAATATACAGAAAACATGTGTTTTTCCAGCATTTCTTTATTTGACTGACATCAGACACAAACACAGAACACCCGACACTGACTGAGTTTGTGCGCATTTACACACATCTCGACGGAAAACAGAGCGCATCCGCCTATAATAATAATAATAATAATAATAATAATTAACACAGCTGCACCTGTGATTGGCTGAACCAAGCGCTCCTCAGCAAAGCAAGACTTTTTATAATAAAAATAATAGCTTTCTGTTTTTACAGACGCTGAGTTCAGGGTTCGTCAGTCTGTGAGAGAGAGTTAACTCCTGGATCTGATGCAGGGTCAGCTGGTTAACTCTCTGATGGGTTAGTTAGTTAGTTAGTTAGTTAGTTCAGGTCAGTCTCAGCGCGTGCGGGTAATAGAGCGCGTGCGCGAAGGCCAGGGCCGCGGGGGCGCGCTCTCTCTCCGCGTGCTCGTGGTAGAGGACGGGCACGCGCACGATCCTCTGCGCGTGCCCCAGGCTGGCGGCCTCCAGCTCGGCGGCGATCTGCCGCTTCCACTTGTTCCTGCGGTTCTGGAACCAGATCTTCACCTGCGTCTCGCTCAGGTGTAGCGCCGCCGCGAGCCCCGCGCGCTCCGAGCTGCTCAGGTAGCGCTTCAGGTCGAAGGTGGACTCCAGCTGGAACACCTGAGCGCGGGAAAACACGGTCCTGGTCTTCTTCTTGCGGCAGAGCTTCTTCTGAGAGCTCTCCTCCGAGTCCGAGTCCAGGAGAAGCTCCGAGTCCGAGTCTTTAGGATCCGGATCCTGCGCCTCAACATCTGCTGTACAATCAAAATAGAATAGAAATAAAGCAGACGAGAGAAAACAACATCAAAATAGAATAGAAATAAAGCAGACGAGAGAAAACAACATCAAAATAGAATAGAAATAAACTAGAGGAGAGAAAACAACATCAAAATAGAATAGAAATAAACCAGACGAGAGAAAACAACATCAAAATAGAATAGAAATAAAGCAGACAAGAGAGAAAACAACATCAAAATAATAGAAATAATGCAGACAAGAGAGAAAACAACATCAAAATAGAATAGAAATAAACTAGAGGAGAGAAAACAACATCAAACTAGAATAGAAATAAACCAGAAGAGAGAAAACAACATCAAAATAGAATAGAAATAAACCAGACAAGAGAGAAAACAACATCAAAATAGAATAGAAATAAACTAGAGGAGAGAAAACAACATCAAAATAGAATAGAAATAAACCAGAAGAGAGAAAATAACATCAAAATAGAATAGAAATAAACTAGAGGAGAGAAAACAACATCAAAATAGAATAGAAATAAACCAGAAGAGAGAAAACATCAAAATAGAATAGAAATAAACTAGAGGAGAGAAAACAACATCAAAATAGAATAGAAATAAACCAGAAGAGAGAAAATAACATCAAAATAGAATAGAAATAAACCAGACGAGAGAAAACAACATCAAAATAGAATAGAAATAAACCAGACGAGAGAAAATAACATCAAAATAGAATAGAAATAAACCAGACGAGAGAACACAACATCAAAATAGAATAGAAATAAACCAGACGAGAGAAAACAACATCAAAATAGAATAGAAATAAACCAGACGAGAGAAAACAACATCAAAATAGAATAGAAATAAACTAGATGAAAAAAAGATGAAAGTAGAATATGGAAAAGAAACAAAACATTGAAATAGAATAGAAATATAATATAGAAGAGAGAAAAAGAACATCAAAATAGAATAGAAATAAACCAGAAGAGAGAAAAGATGAAAGTGAAAAATGGAAAAGAAACAGACAAAGCACATAGAAATGGAATAGAAATAAAACATAGAAAAGAGAAAAATAGAATACGGAAAACAGAGATATGGGAAAATAAAGTACATTTGAGGAGTTTCACGCATATTTAATGCTTTCATAATAACCAGAATAAACTCTTCAGTGATATGAATTAATGATAGCGTCTGAATCTGATCTCCGCTCATGTCCCATAGCTCTGTGAACACACGATGAAGACTCTGGTGCTCGGGTTCGATCCTCACCTGCGACGGTGTGCGGCGCGCTCGCGCAGCTCCAGGATCCGAAGCGCAGGAGAGTCACGCGAGCTCGGGGCTCATCGGGCTTCCGCAGCAGGTTCTTGATGGAAAACGGAGAATCTTTCACTTCTGGTGTTCTTTCCTCCATCGGTGAGACTCAGCGCTGATGATGAAGATGATGAAGAAGAAAGTTACTCCGGTCTGAAGTGAGAAGCGCACCGAGAATCCATAAGAGAAGAACTGACGCGATTATGCCGCGAGCTGCAGAGAACATGATGGAGAGAGAGAGAGACACAGAGAGAGAGAGAGAGAGAGAGACACAGAGAGAGAGAGAGAGACAGAGAGAGAGAGAGAGAGAGAGAGAGAGTATGATCTGGGGCTGTGTTTGACTATAGGGGTCAGGTGGAGGAGGAGTCTTCTCTAAACTTTGCAGTTCTTCTCTTGTCTGTCAGTTGCTCCTTCTGAGCTGGCAGTTGTTTTCCATTTTCACTTGTTTTCCTTCTGTCTTCTCTTAGCTCTCTCAATTCTTCTCTCATTACAGACAGTTGTTTGTTGTACTCCTCTCTCTGATTGTTCAGTTCATATTGAAAGAGAGCTGTGAAACTCCATCAGCAGCTGAAATCCAGTGATCCGAGCTCTTACCAGACTGAAGCCCTGCAGAAGAGCACTTTTACAGCTGGTACTCACACTACACCCAAACCAGCACAGCACAATCAGACCCAACCAAATCACACAACTACATCACCTACTGGAGAGATGCCACTGAAATACAGAAGAAGATGGAGCTGTATCTACACCTGAAAAGAGACTACAAGCCAGCAGAATACCTGATCTGTGTGAAAGATCCCAAATGAAGAAACACTACCGAAGTACAGCCTGAGTGATCAGTGTCTGGCTATAGAGAGAGGACGACAGCCACGAGAACAGAGCCTGTGTTCACTGTGCTGCAGAAAGAGCTGGAAACAGAGGAACATTTCTCACTGCACAGTGATTACTATCACAACATCAGAGCTGCACATTTCAACTAATTACAACTAGTTACACCACATTTTATGGCATTACCAAATGCAGAAAAATTAAGTCACATTTTAGGAGAAAATTCCAAACTGATCAGAACAGCAGCAAGATATGTACCAGCCTGCCACAAACTAAGACTATCAGCCAGTGGACAAAACTGGAGCAAGAGCATTTCTTACATGTTCTACAAAGATGTGTGTTTTTTATTTATTTATTATTATTATTATTATTTTTTTTTTTTTCAAACAATGTCTTAAATATTTTTCTTGTTTGTAAAAAAAAAAAAAAAGTATACATCTCTTCAAGATTAATCGCTTTTTGTATTCCCCAATTGTAAGTCGCTTTGGATAAAAGCGTCTGCCAAATGACTAAATGATACATGTACATATTTACTTAATTATTTTACAGATCTATTCTTGTTCTATGTATTATATAATTGTTTGTTCCTTATTCATGTAATGGACAATGCTTTGGAAATACTGTACAAGTCATGCCAATAAAGCTCATTTGAATTGAATTGAATTGAGAGAGAGAGACAGACCTGGCTCTCTCGTGAGGACAGACTCTGCTCGCACTGCATCCTGGGAGTGACGGAGACGGAGCTGCACTTCCTCACAGAATGCACAAAATATAAAGCTATCAGAGACCAATACTACCCCAAAATTCATAAAATATTCCCCCAATTTAGCACATATAATCCAACTCAAAAACTCGGTTTCATTCTTGGCGAAGAAGCCAAATGTTGTAATATAGCTGCAAGATTTGTAGCATCTTGTCATCTCCTGAGAGACAGCCAGAGAGAAACAAACAGCCAATAAACACACACTCACTCACAGCACAAACACACACACATTACAGCTACACACATCTATATCATCTATACAATGTTCAGTTCTCCAAGTTCAGTTGTTACATGATGTCTGTGGTATAATCTTTTATTTATTATTATAATTCATTATTTATTTTATTAACAGTTAGCATTGTTTTGTTTTTGTTATATCTAGCCATGTGTTTATGTAATAATGCTTTTATTTAGTTTCATTATTACTATTATTTTCTATAAGCTTTACTAAATTTTCTATGTTGTTTTAATGCTTTGGCAATACAGAATGTATGTTTTTGTCATGCCAATAAAGCTTTCTGAATTGAATTGAGACACAGAGACAGACAGAGAGAGATGTGTGTGTGTGTGTGTGTGTGTGTGTGAAAGAGAGAGAGAGACAGACAGAGAGAGATGTGTGTGTGTGTGTGTGTGTGTGTGTGTGTGTGTGTGTGAAAGAGAGAGAGAGACAGACAGAGAGAGGTGTGTGTGAAAGAGAGAGAGAGACAGACAGAGAGAGAGGTGTGTGTGTGTGTGTGTGTGCGTGAAAGAGAGAGACAGACAGAGAGATGTGTGTGTGTGTGTGTGTGAAAGAGAGAGAGAGACAGACAGAGAGAGATGTGTGTGTGTGTGTGAAAGAGAGAGACAGACAGAGAGATGTGTGTGTGTGTGTGTGTGTGTGAAAGAGAGAGAGAGACAGACAGAGAGAGAGATGTGTGTGTGTGTGTGTGAAAGAGAGACAGACAGAGAGATGTGTGTGTGTGTGTGTGAAAGAGAGACAGACAGAGAGAGAGATGTGTGTGTGTGTGTGAAAGAGAGAGAGACAGAGAGAGAGATGTGTGTGTGTGTGTGTGAAAGAGAGACAGACAGAGAGAGAGATGTGTGTGTGTGTGTGTGTGTGTGTGAAAGAGAGAGAGAGACAGAGAGAGATGTGTGTGTGGATCTCTTGCTGACACAATTATAAAAAGCTAAATCTTTTTCATTTCTTAATACTTGGGACTTAATACTTAGTTCATCCCCCCCAAAATATAATAATAATAATAATGATGATGATAAAATAAAAATAGGCTATTAAAACTCTAAATGGTGACGTACAACAACGTCAAACATTTGTTTTAGACTAAATGTATTGCAAATTGATAAAATGCATAAATAAATAATAAAATTACGACACTTATATCAATATTTCAGCTCCAATCTGCCTTCATTATACAGACTCCAGTTTCTCAGCCTCCTTTACTGCGGGAGCAAAATTAACTAATATATGTATAGTTTTCTCTTTCTTTCTCTCTTTTTATTTTTTTTTAACTAAATGTTTAAAACAAACACACGAGAAAAGGAAACATAGTGACTGAAATTAACCCTATGACTTGACTAGGCCCCGTTTTATTAATATATGACACTAATATTGTATCTACAAAACTTATCCATGTAAGATGCATCTGTTTTTATGAACACGTTCATATCATCTCTCTATTTACTGCAGCGCGAGCGCCACCTGGCGGTCAGACTGCGCATGCGCATCATTTACTTCAAACACGACAAAGACATGAGGAAAAGAAATAAAGTATGACAAAAACAATATTTTTACTATTTGTTACAAGTAATCATTAGCAGTAATGAGAGTGAAACTCACTGATGATCACAGACTTACAGTAAACTCACAGCAGAGCTGATGGTGAGCCGCTGCTGGACCACATGAGACCAGCGCTGCTCAGAACACATGATGTTTATGATGTTTATTCATCAGGTTCAGACACACAAACACAATGATCTGACCGATCTCAAACCCACAGCGGTCAGAGATCAATAAGGCACCGGATCAATCAATAACTGTAACAGGAACATAAACCAAGTCTAACGATAGTTTTATCTTAACAATGAAAACACTAGCCAGGAAAGACTTTAACTCATATATGCTGTGATATAATTTCAGTCAAACACGAGAACATCCATTAAGAGTGGCATACAGCTGAGTTACAGACAGACTCTTATTACACTCCTGCTGTTTGAATCTGTCTCGAGGAGATTCCTGAAGATGCTCGTGCTGACGAACTACATTAGATTGTTTAATTACAGCTTCTATGTTATTGACGGCTCGATTAGTGCGTCTGGTATATTTCACACACAGATGTTTATCTGTCATATTCCTGGTCGATCATCTTGGCCATGGTGCTCAGCTGGATGTTGGTGGTTCCCTCATAAATGGTTCCTGCAGGAAAGGGTTCAGTGCGTTAATATCAAACACATGATTTCTGATGAGAGCAGCGCTTCTTCATGATCCACACTAACACTCACCGATCTTACAGTCTCGGTAGTATTTCTCGATGGGATAGTCTTTGGTGAAGCCCACACCGCCCATCCACTCGATGCACTTGGACGTGGTCAGAGTCGCCACCTGCAAACACACACTGATCTCAGAACAGCATCGCAGCTTCTTTCTGACACATTATCATACAAATTAAAAAAGATGATTTTGTGACTCTTTATCTCACAATTCAGATATTTTTTTCTAAACTATCATATAAACTCAGAATTGTAACTTATCTTTGTTATTTATTCTCTGTGGCATTACTGAAATTTGCACAGTTTGCAGGTGAGCTGAGAGCGAGGGACTGACCTCCGCAGTGAAGTACTTGGCCATGCAGGCCTCTTTAAGGAAGGACCGTCCAGCCTCCTTCAGCCGCGCCGCGTTATAGGTCAGCAGTCGAGCCGCTTCCAGCTGCGTGGCCACATGAGCGATCTGGTGCTGCATGCCCTGCTCACACACACACACACGTGACCTCGAGGAGACCGAACACACCACACACACCGAACAGCAGAAATACCTGGAAATCAAAGATGCGCTTGCCAAACTGGATCCTCTGTCGGGTGTAAGGAACCGTGTGATCAAAACAGCCCTGAGCCAAACCCAGCATCTGAAACACACACACACACACACACACACACACACACACACACAGGCGCACACAGATGCACACACACACACACACAGACAGACGCGCACACAGATGCACACACACACACACACACACAGGCGCACACAGATGCACACACACACACACACACAGACAGACGCGCACACAGATGCACACACACACACACACACACACACACAGACAGACGCGCACACACACACGCATGCACGCACACACACACACACACACACACACACACACAGACAGACGCGCACACACACACACACACACACACACGACAACAAAACATGAATGGAATTGATCTGAATAATGACTCTCTTGTCTTCTGCTGTACAGATGAAATTTAATTTGTCACATAACTGATGAATAACTAACAGTGTTATTTTCCTGTGTTGTATAAAGCTCTGTGGAAGTAAGCGTGAGCTGAAACACACCTGCGCAGCGATCCCGATCCGGCCTTCGTTCAGCATCCCGATGGCGTATTTATAACCATGACCCACTTTCCCTAAAATGCTCTTCTCATGAACCTGCACCAGACAAACATTTCATTCTGAATCAATGTTTTCATTCATCTTCTCAGATTTAATAGCAGCACAAAACCATCCTGTAACTTCCAGAACTTCCCTTGAACTGAAAGAAATGACTGGTTCCGTTTAGAAACTAGATTACAGTGTGATGTGGAGGAATGAATCGGATCGGAGCAGGTTCACCTTCATGTTGTCGAATGTCAGAGAACACGTGGATGAGGCTCTCAGACCCAGCTTATTCTCCTTCCGGCCGATGTGAAGCCCGTCTGTGTCTCTGTCCACGATGAAGCAGGTGATGCCCTTGTAACCCTGCGGCGCACACACACACACACACACACACACACACACACACACACACACACACACACACAGTAGAATCGTGTTTATAGTTCTGTCTCTGCTTCTGTGTGAAACTTTACTGTGGTCATGTGACGTGTGTGTGTGAGTGTTTGTGATTGTGAGTGTGTTTGAATTACTGAACATTGTATCAATGTAAGATTTGACATCGTAAAGATACACTTAAAAAACAGATCTAAGAATGAAACAGCTGATGAACAATAAAAACACTGACAGCCAATCAGAACCACAACCTGCTTTAAAGAGCTCCAGCTTTTAAAGTGACAGGCGACAAAACTGCAGCACGCTTATAATGAGCAGAACATTACTGTGTGTTGATATAGACACCCATATAATAACCGTTACAGGAATCAGTATAGCTATCATTCATAGTGTGAACAAGCCCTAATTCAGTGACTCCATGACAGACGTTGGATGGGTTAAATGCAGAGCATGAATTCCGAGTATGGGTCACTATACTTGGCTGAATGTCACTTCACTTCACTTCAGACTCCACACATACTAACCGCGGCCGGCTCTGCGTTTGCCATCACCAGAAACACCCCGGCATGTTCTGCGTTACTGATCCACATCTTAGAGCCGTTGATGATGTAATAATCCTTGTGTTTCTCTGCTTTAGTCTTGAGAGAGAACGCGTCGCTACCCGACTCTGCCTCTGACAGACAGAAGCTGCCGACCTGAAAAAGAGAACGAGCGTCGTCAGTCACAGAAACGCTTCAGAGCATCAGCGGATCGTCAGAGCAAGCGTCTCACCGTATCGCTGGCCAGCCGCGGCAGATAGCACTGCTTCTGCTCCTCCGAGCCCAGGTTCATCAGCAGCGTGTTTATGAGCGTGTTCTGAATGTCGCACAGCACCGACACCGACGGGTCCACCTTCGCCAGCTCCTCGATCACCAGGATGGAGGAGAAGAAGGAGGAGCCCGTGCCTCCGTACTCCGCTCCGATCTCGATCCCCATCAGCTGACACACACACACACACACACAGAAATGATTAAATGAAACCGCTAGAAGAAGCAGGTGTGTCTGTGATCACTGTTGTGCTGAGATACTCACGCCCTGCTCGAACAGAGCACTGATCACACCCGCATCCATCACCGAATCCTCATCCATCTTGGAGACAAATGGGGCAATGCGCTCCTGGGCAAATTTCTTCACTAGTAAAGAGAAGAAGAGCGTTAATATGGTCTGAGTGTTTCTGGACTCACATGTGTCCCGTAAACAGCGTCTCACCTGCGTCTCTCATCATGCTCTCCTCCTCTGAGAAACTCTGCAGTGGCGGAAACGCAGGTCTGATCGCATCACGATGAGCTTCTGCTGCGGCTCGCGAACACAGGAACCTGACCGCAGCACGCGAGCGAGACAGAGAGCCGCACACCTGCAACACACCAGACAAACATCAGACACGCCAGACAAACATCAGACACACCAGACAAACATCAGACACACCAGACAAACATCAGACACACCAGACAAACATCAGACACGCCAGACAAACATCAGACACACCAGACAAACATCAGACACGCCAGACAAACATCAGACACACCAGACAAACATCAGACACACCAGACAAACATCAGACACACCAGACAAACATCAGACACACCAGACAAACATCAGACACGCCAGACAAACATCAGACACGCCAGACAAACATCAGACACGCCAGACAAACATCAGACACACCAGACAAACATCAGACACACCAGACAAACATCAGACACACCAGACAAACATCAGACACGCCAGACAAACATCAGACACACCAGACAAACATCAGACACGCCAGACAAACATCAGACACACCAGACAAACATCAGACACGCCAGACAAACATCAGACACGCCAGACAAACATCAGACACACCAGACAAACATCAGACACGCCAGACAAACATCAGACACGCCAGACAAACATCAGACACACCAGACAAACATCAGACACACCAGACAAACATCAGACACGCCAGACAAACATCAGACACGCCAGACAATCATCAGACACGCCAGACAAACATCAGACACACCAGACAAACATCAGACACGCCAGACAAACATCAGACACGCCAGACAATCATCAGACACGCCAGACAAACATCAGACACACCAGACAAACACGCCAGACAATCATCAGACAAACATCAGACACACATCAGACACACATCAGACACACATCAAACACGCCAGACAAACATCAGACACACATCAAACACGCCAGACAAACATCAGACAAACATCAGACACACATCAGACACACAGTCCAGGCAAACATCAGACAAACATCAGACACACATCAGACACACATCAGACACACAGTCCAGGCAAACATCAGACAAACATCAGACAAACATCAGACACACAGTCCAGGCAAACATCAGACAAACATCAGACACACATCAGACACACAGTCCAGGCAAACATCAGACAAACATCAGACACACATCAGACACACATCAGACACACAGTCCAGGCAAACATCAGACAAACATCAGACAAACATCAGACACACATCAGACACACAGTCCAGGCAAACATCAGACAAACATCAGACAAACATCAAACACACCAGACAAACATCAGACAAACATCAGACACACAGACACACGCGCCAGGCAAACATCAGGCAAACATCAGACAAACAGCAGACACACATCAGACAAACATCAGACAAACAGCAGACAAACATCAGACAAACATCAAACACACCAGGCAAACATCAGACAAACATCAGACACACCAGACAAACATCAGACACACATCAGACACACGCGCCAGGCAAACATCAGACACACATCAGACACACGCGCCAGGCAAACATCAGACAAACATCAGACAAACACAGCAGACACACGCGCCAGACAAACATCAGACAAACATCAGACACACGCGCCAGGCAAACATCAGGCAAACATCAGACAAACAGCAGACACACATCAGACAAACATCAGACAAACAGCAGACAAACAGCAGACACACACATGCACTGTTACACACAGGATTGCAGTTTCTATATGTCTCAGTGTATCCTGAAGTGGGGTTTGAGCTGATAAAGAGCTAATAATTAATTAAATTATAAAATTGTAAATATAAAAACTAGCCAAACAATGTATTTTATTTTTTGATCTGCATGTGATTAGTCCATTAATTGTCATCAGAGAACGGTGAATGTATAAATGATTGAAATATTAATTTTGACTCTCAGTTGGACTTCATGTAAATATTTGAGATGAAACTGGTTCTGCAGATGAAGTTTAGTGATTGACAGACAGAATCAAAACAAACTCAACCAGAGGAGTCTGTCACATTCAGATGACTTTCAGAGACAAACTCGAATGATCTGCCTTCAGTCGGACTAATCCATGACTGTCAGCAATGAATATGACACACACGCATAAATCATGTTTGAGAATAAGATCATCTCTCGTCTCAATATTACGCTTCGTTATAATAATCCATTCCTGTAGTTTGTTATGAAATGTTCCGCTGGCGCATTCTGTTGCAAATCTGTTCATTTAATCTGTCAGGTGCCACTGATCTTCGCTCGGTGTCAAACGTGTTTAACGCTGTAGTTTAATATCATGCGTGTTATTGTCTGTAGTTTATTCTCACCTGTCGCAGCATTCTGAACGCGGGCGCCATTACTGCTCTGCGTCACACCGAAAAGTGTCCGGATGAAACAGCACGCACACATGTACAGCTAAACACTCACAGATACAGTAATGTCTCTGGAAATTATCTCTGATCTTATTGTCAACGTTCCTTTTCGTACGAAATGTGTTTCTTACTAATTGAAAGGAAACTCAGATTTATAATCTGAGAAACGTATGAATTAATAATGCATTATGATATTGATCTACAGAAGACAATACAATATCACTTATTCTCTTTTATTCATTTGAATCTTCTGTATGTAAATATTTTGTAACAGTCTAAATGTTACCTGATTTTTATTGTATTTACCTGCCTACACATTTTAAGTCCTGGTTTGAGAACTCCTAGAGTTTATGCTCAAACGTGAGTATTGGCTGACTTTGATAACGACTTGGTGTATTTGTCTGATGTTAGCTATTTTACTTTCTTTTGTAGAAAGGATTTTTCATCTTGTATTCAGCTCATTTGTATCACTATTGGACTATATCTCTCTGGTTGCTTACGTCACCGTGTTTACCGTGAGCACCGCGTGGATTCACCGCTCGCTGCCCGGAAGCCGGAAGAAGGACTGTTTGTATCAGTGAGGCGTTAACGAGGCCATGAACACCACTGACTATATCCACTTCTCACTTACTGGATTATATCATTGCATCGCTCTCAAATAACCTTGTGCATTTATACTCATCACCATCATCACTTTAGTTCATCTAAAGTTTGGACATTGATAAGCTTCATTTATTTCATTGACTCGTTTACACAGAGAAAAGGACTGCTTGTTTATTCATATTCTTTATTTCTTATTTTTGATGATAATTATATAAATGTGCACTTGAGGGAATAAAATAGGAAGAAAAATCATTTTTGTTTGGTGAAGTGGTTTTATCTTTCAGTACCGGTCGAATTTCTGTTGAACCCCTCAGAGTAACATCTTAAAGACAAAAGGAGGTGTTACAATTTGAAGTATATCGGCTTACTTTTCTGTGATTCATAATCATGTGAATTTAATATACAGAAGTGCAATCTTTGTAAAGAAAAACAATCAATATCACAAACTCTTCATGAATCTCTAAATGAAAATCAGCGACTGCAAGAACAAGTCGTGGACAGATGCATTCACAGAAACTATATTGAGAAATGACATCTTATGCACAATCAGAAGTCCATCAGAAAGACCTAATCAGAGTTTGATTGATTATCAGGAGTCCAGCAGTCATCCGTCAGTCATGCGTTTGCACACGATCTCATGCGAGCGCCGCTGGAACGCCGCAGACACGGCCATCAGCAGCTTCTCCATATCGACGGGCTCCTCTGGGAAAACTGACACGCGATGAAGAACGTCCTTCTTCAGCTCCTGCAGGAACGCAGTCTTCAGCTCAATCAGCGCTTTAGCCAGAGCCTTCTGCACACCTGGAGACGCCTGGCCTTCTGTGATGAGACACAGCAGCAATTAAATACAACAGCTGTTTACAGCGGCATAATCAGTGCAATCAGTGCATCTCTGTACCGCGAGCTGAAGCCACCGCCTGAGAAACCAGTCGTCTGCACATCTGATCCGCCTGATGAAGAACGCTGGACGCACAAATCCGTCTGTCAGCCTCCTAAAACAGAGAGAGAGGAGGTCGTGAGAGGTGAAGACTTCTCTCCCGCTCCACTGCAACATGTGTCTTAATGTGATGAGAGTTTTTACAGAAGTGAACTGAAATCGCTGTGTGACCGCAGCAGTGTCTGAATCCACTGACGTTCACTGTGTTTAAAGGGGTCTTCAGATACAAAATTCAGTTTTACATGTTGTTTGAACTGAAGTGTGTGTTGGCAGTGTGTACACATCCACCCTATAATGATAAAAATCCATCCAGTGGTTTTTCTTTTTTTTCAAACCCCCATAAATAATCTCTATCAGTTCAAGCCGTTCTCAGATTCTTGGCAATGTGATGTCACACAGACCCAGGCCCCTCCCACAATTGTTGATTGACACTGGTGTTTTAGCATAGCTCCGCCCTGAGTAATCTGTCATCCAGCATTGTTTCACCGCCGGAGCAGGGGAAGACAAGAATGTCTCCAAAGAGATTGAGGTGTTCTGTTGTTGGATGTAACGAACACAGCAGTCATTTGCTCCCGACACCATTCACTCATTTACAGCCGCTGAAGACGCAGTGGATTACTTTTGTTTCTGAAGGTAATGTGTCCCCGATCTGCCAGAATGCGTTTATGTTCATGCGAATCATTCGTATAAGGTTTTTTTTATGAATCTTTGCAAATCGCCTTTCCTAATAATGTGCTAGTTAGCAAGTTCCGCGACAAATGTGGCTAAAGTTAAGTCTCTCAGAGAACAGCTCTTCACCCCATGGAAGAGGGCGGGGTCAGCAGAGCTCATTAGCATTTAAAGGGACATGCACAGAAACGGCTCGCTGTACAGAGCTGATTTTGACAGGGTGAAAAGGGTGTTGTTTTACACTACCATTGAGAAATTTTAACCAAAGTATTAAAAGCATTAAGACCCTAAAAAAATCATATCAACTCGAGGAAAATGAGCATCCGATGACCCCTTTAATGGTGACTGTTTCTGCATGAATGTGTAAATACAGCAGATGGATCTGATTATGTGAATAAAGCCTGAATGACTGCGACCTTCTCCTGCGACGCGTCCTGGACAGGGCTCAGAGGGTTTTCCAGCGCAGACGCCAGCAAGTCCATCAGCTTCTGTCTTCAAGAGAAAGAAAGAGGAATGCATTTACTAACAGAAAGTTTCAAACATCATCTGAGCTGCAGAAAAACAGCACAAACGGCACATCAGAGCGGGTCGGACGGATGTATTTGTGTGCGTTTGACCTACAGGTGTCCGTCTGCGATGCCGTCTGTGCTGTCCAGAGTCAGGCTCTGCTGCTCCCAGGGGTTTCTGATCTCGTTCGGAGGCTCCATTCGCTCACACATCTGCAGCAGAACATCATCAGGAACAGGCTGAGATCTGCATCGGTTCCTCTGGAGACACACATGCAGCGGACACTGGAGAAACACCTGACAGAAACCCACGCCGTCTGTCTTCCAGAACAAACACCATCAGAATGTCAGTGCTTCAACTGTGTTTACATGATTCAGCTCTCAGAGACACACAAACTGCACATACACTTCCTGGCCAGCTGCTGGATCTGGTATCTCATGCTCTGGTAGTAGAAGTTGTCGTCCAGCAGAACCATAAGCGGCTGCGAGTGTGTGTGTGTGTGAGAGACGCTCTGCTGCTGCCGCATCTGCTCAAACCGCATCCAGACTCCATCAGCCTCAGAGAGTGTGTGAGTCTGATCGGAGAGTGTCTGAGTCCGATCGGAGAGTGTGTGAGTCTGATCGGAGAGTGTGTGAGTCTGATCTGAGAGTGTCTGAGTCTGATCGGAGAGTGTGTGAGTCTGATCTGAGAGTGTCTGAGTCTGATCGGAGAGTGTGCGAGTCTGATCTGAGAGTGTCTGAGTCTGATCGGAGAGTGTGTGAGTCTGATCTGAGAGTGTGTGAGTCTGATCTGAGAGTGTGTGAGTCTGATCTGAGAGTGTCTGAGTCCGATCGGAGAGTGTGCGAGTCTGATCTGAGAGTGTCTGAGTCTGATCTGAGAGTGTGTGAGTCTGATCTGAGAGTGTGTGAGTCTGATCTGAGAGTGTCTGAGTCTGATCGGAGAGTGTGTGAGTCTGATCTGAGAGTGTGTGAGTCTGATCGGAGAGTGTCTGAGTCCGATCGGAGAGTGTCTGAGTCCGATCGGAGAGTGTCTGAGTCTGATTATAGAATGTGTGAGTCTGATCTGAGAGAGTCTGATGCAGGAATCTCTCCAGACACATCAGAACAGTCTTCCTGTGCTGCTTCCATTCAGACTGAAAAACAAAACACACAAGCGCTGTGTTAAAGTCAGACAGTGTCTAAGGAGCCGTTCACACCAACAGAACAGAACACATATCTAGACACATTATTAAATGTTTGCTTAAAAATGTTGCGAGAGATATCAAATGAAAACCGTTCAACTTCTGTTTCGTTCCTTTGCTAGCTGTTTTTGAACACAAGAGCACAATTTGTGTGTTTCAACCCATACTGAGTGATTCAGGAACACTTTATTACTGATCAATTGGTCAGAAAGCCTCCTCATGCCAGTTTTTTTGCCTATAGGCCCATTGATATCCTCAGATCAAAAGACCAATCCCAGCATTCAGAGCAAAAGATCCACCAGCCAACAAATCAATAGTCTCAGCCTCAGACATCACGTCCACATATCATTGGCTGAATGTCTGATGCATACGGCACACAAAATCGGAAACATTTCTAGAGATTCTAAGTCATTATCGGATTGGTTCAATTATACTGGATTTCCAGGAGACGTTTGTGTTGCATTCTTTAACGTTCCACCTGGAAGATGCCACGAAGCCAAACCCCTTCACCGAAGAACGCCGTCGTGTTTACAGCTGTGATGATGAGTGCTTATCAGGATCAACTAAACGCCGGATTTTAAAAAGTATGTGAAATATTTGAAGTTCACGGCATAGAATCTTTTTTCTTTTCTTTATTATGATAGGACAGTTACTGTATTAGACAGGAAGTGAAGTGGGAGAGAGAGGGAGGGGATCGGGAAAGTTCCTCGAGCCGGGATTCGAACTTGGGACGCCCGAAGCACAACGGCGCTGTATGACAGTGCTCTGCTCACGAGGATACCAGCTCAGACCATATACAATCTTTATAATTTGCCCAAGAGTTTTACACCAGTTTGTTATTGTGGGTAAACGTGATTGGTTGCTTTACCTGTGAGTCATATGTCCTCACACACACACACACGGTCAGCTATCCTTGTAGGGACTCTCCATAGGCGTAATGGTTTTTATACTATTCAAACTGTATTTTCTATCACCCTACACCTAAACCTACACAGGAAACTTTCTGCATTTTTACTTTCTCAAAAAAAACTCATTCTGTATGATTTATAAGCTTTTGTCCCCATGGAGACCTCAATTTAGGCCCCCACCGTGACACGAGTCTGTGTGTGTTCAGGTGTAAGTCCCCACCAGGATATATAAACCTACACACACACACACACACAAATGCACATGCGTGCGCGCACACACACAAATGCACACACACACACACTTATGAGGTGTGATTTGTGCACTTTTTGCGATCGCGAAGCAAACTGAGCGGTAAACTAACGTGTATACGCTCACCAGGCGTCTGGCCAAAATCCCATAGTAATCAGGCGACAGACGTAAGATATGAGACGTTAGACGTCACGGTCACGTGTTGGAACTGCGCTCAAAGTGCGCGGCGACGGAGCTGAGAAAGGATTTTTTTTACTTTGCGTCTGGCTAACGTACGTGTGGATAAACCCAGATATCAAGCACACTCGGGCCGATTCTGGCTGAAATGCGGCTGTCGGCTCAGTCTCGGCATCGGTGAGAAGATAATGGGCCAGAGCCGCACCGACTCTACAAAACACTTCTGGCTGACAGACGGCTCTTTCTATCTGAGCCGATCTCGGCTGAAAGCTGTTGTTCGTGCAGCAGGTCCACACTCGGTGTAGTTTAGTGTCTCTATCTCTGGTCCGAGTTAGTTTAGTGTCTCTATCTCTGGCCCGGGTTAGTTTAGTGTCTCTATCTCTGGTCCGAGTTAGTTTAGTGTCTCTCTATCTCTGGTCCGAGTTAGTTTAGTGTCTCTCTATCTCTGGCCCGGGTTAGTTTAGTGTCTCTATCTCTGGTCCGAGTTAGTTTAGTGTCTCTATCTCTGGCCCGGGTTAGTTTAGTGTCTCTATCTCTGGTCCGAGTTAGTTTAGTGTCTCTCTATCTCTGGTCCGAGTTAGTTTAGTGTCTCTCTATCTCTGGCCCGGGTTAGTTTAGTGTCTCTATCTCTGGCCCGAGTTAGTTTAGTGTCTCTATCTCTGGTCCGGGTTAGTTTAGTGTCTCTATCTCTGGCCCGGGTTAGTTTAGTGTCTCTATGTCTGGCCCGGGTTAGTTTAGTGTCTCTATCTCTGGCCCGGGTTAGTTTAGTGTCTCTATCTCTGGTCTGAGTTAGTTTAGTGTCTCTATCTCTGGCCCGGGTTAGTTTAGTGTCTCTATCTCTGGTCCGAGTTAGTTTAGTGTCTCTATCTCTGGCCCGGGTTAGTTTAGTGTCTCTATCTCTGGCCCGGGTTAGTTTAGTGTCTCTATCTCTGGCCCGGGTTAGTTTAGTGTCTCTATCTCTGGCCCGGGTTAGTTTAGTGTCTCTATCTCTGGCCCGGGTTAGTTTAGTGTCTCTATCTCTGGCCCGGGTTAGTTTAGTGTCTCTATGTCTGGCCCGGGTTAGTTTAGTGTCTCTCTATCTCTGGTCCGAGTTAGTTTAGTGTCTCTATCTCTGGCCCGGGTTAGTTTAGTGTCTCTATCTCTGGCCCGGGTTAGTTTAGTGTCTCTATCTCTGGCCCGGGTTAGTTTAGTGTCTCTATGTCTGGCCCGGGTTAGTTTAGTGTCTCTATCTCTGGCCCGAGTTAGTTTAGTGTCTCTATCTCTGGTCCGAGTTAGTTTAGTGTCTCTATCTCTGGCCCGGGTTAGTTTAGTGTCTCTATCTCTGGCCCGGGTTAGTTTAGTGTCTCTATCTCTGGCCCGGGTTAGTTTAGTGTCTCTATCTCTGGCCCGGGTTAGTTTAGTGTCTCTATCTCTGGTCCGAGTTAGTTTAGTGTCTCTCTATCTCTGGTCCGAGTTAGTTTAGTGTCTCTCTATCTCTGGTCCGAGTTAGTTTAGTGTCTCTATCTCTGGCCCGGGTTAGTTTAGTGTCTCTATCTCTGGCCCGGGTTAGTTTAGTGTCTCTATCTCTGGCCCGGGTTAGTTTAGTGTCTCTATCTCTGGCCCGGGTTAGTTTAGTGTGTCTCTATCTCTGGCCCGAGTTAGTTTAGTGTCTCTATCTCTGGCCCGGGTTAGTTTAGTGTGTCTCTATCTCTGGCCCGAGTTAGTTTAGTGTCTCTATCTCTGGCCCGGGTTAGTTTAGTGTCTCTATCTCTGGTCTGAGTTAGTTTAGTGTCTCTGTCTCTGGCCCGGGTTAGTTTAGTGTCTCGATCTCTGGCCCGGGTTAGTTTAGTGTCTCTATCTCTGGTCTGAGTTAGTTTAGTGTCTCTATCTCTGGTCTGAGTTAGTTTAGTGTCTCTATCTCTGGCCCGGGTTAGTTTAGTGTCTCTATCTCTGGCCCGAGTTAGTTTAGTGTCTCTATCTCTGGCCCGGGTTAGTTTAGTGTCTCTATCTCTGGCCCGGGTTAGTTTAGTGTCTCTATCTCTGGCCCGGGTTAGTTTAGTGTGTCTCTATCTCTGGCCCGAGTTAGTTTAGTGTCTCTATCTCTGGCCCGGGTTAGTTTAGTGTGTCTCTATCTCTGGCCCGAGTTAGTTTAGTGTCTCTATCTCTGGCCCGGGTTAGTTTAGTGTCTCTATCTCTGGTCTGAGTTAGTTTAGTGTCTCTATCTCTGGCCCGGGTTAGTTTAGTGTCTCTATCTCTGGTCCGAGTTAGTTTAGTGTCTCTATCTCTGGCCCGGGTTAGTTTAGTGTCTCTATCTCTGGCCCGGGTTAGTTTAGTGTCTCTATCTCTGGTCCGAGTTAGTTTAGTGTCTCTATCTCTGGCCCGGGTTAGTTTAGTGTCTCTCTATCTCTGGTCCGAGTTAGTTTAGTGTCTCTATCTCTGGCCCGGGTTAGTTTAGTGTCTCTATCTCTGGCCCGGGTTAGTTTAGTGTCTCTATCTCTGGCCCGGGTTAGTTTAGTGTCTCTATCTCTGGCCCGGGTTAGTTTAGTGTGTCTCTATCTCTGGCCCGAGTTAGTTTAGTGTCTCTATCTCTGGCCCGGGTTAGTTTAGTGTGTCTCTATCTCTGGCCCGAGTTAGTTTAGTGTCTCTATCTCTGGCCCGGGTTAGTTTAGTGTCTCTATCTCTGGTCTGAGTTAGTTTAGTGTCTCTGTCTCTGGCCCGGGTTAGTTTAGTGTCTCGATCTCTGGCCCGGGTTAGTTTAGTGTCTCTATCTCTGGTCTGAGTTAGTTTAGTGTCTCTATCTCTGGTCTGAGTTAGTTTAGTGTCTCTATCTCTGGCCCGGGTTAGTTTAGTGTCTCTATCTCTGGCCCGAGTTAGTTTAGTGTCTCTATCTCTGGCCCGGGTTAGTTTAGTGTCTCTATCTCTGGTCTGAGTTAGTTTAGTGTCTCTGTCTCTGGCCCGGGTTAGTTTAGTGTCTCTATCTCTGGTCTGAGTTAGTTTAGTGTCTCTATCTCTGGTCTGAGTTAGTTTAGTGTCTCTGTCTCTGGCCCGGGTTAGTTTAGTGTCTCTATCTCTGGCCCGGGTTAGTTTAGTGTCTCTATCTCTGGCCCGGGTTAGTTTAGTGACAGTTCCTTGTCACTGTTGCCTTTTGTCTTGCTTCGTTGAAGACACCTACTATTCAGAAATATTATTGACTTGACTGCACTGACGCCATTTGATAAGAACTGAACTGAATTCTGACACGTTTTTATATATAATATACAGTAAATATTTTACTTGTTACTTTGTGGTTTAAAAAGTGTTAATGTTTATACTGTAGTACATCTGTTCATTGTTAATATATATTTATATTAAAGTATTTGATAATTTTAAAATTAAAGTCTTTTTTAATGTTTTTAAATGGTTGTTTGTTTCACTGCTGAATTACATTTAGCAGGTTCTGGGCCACATTTGGCCTGAGGACCAAGCCGAGTCTCAGCCGGATCTGGCTTAAAGTGTCTGGGCCAGACCTGGGCCACATACAATAATAGAAGTTGTATGAGCCATATTCATTTTGTATTATTGTATGTAATTGTATCCTGTGCCACTAGGGGGCTGTATGTGCTTTGTGGCTTAGCTGATCTTGGATCAGCCCGGGGAGGTCACTTAACTCAGAGGAAACCCAGACACAGGTGTTGCTGATTTGGGAAGCAAACAGTTTTCGACTGTGCCTTTGTGCTGTACCCACAGACAGAAAGGGGGGTTTGTTGTTTAGGTTACATGTATTATGAGTTAAGATATTGCCGCTGTATGATATATGGAGGAAAATAAACTTGCTAGATAATAGTAACATTACTGAACTCTCCGTTTTGTTGAGTGTGAGGTCGCAAGAGCACACGTCTAAACTTAATCCGCTGCATTAGCAACCAGTACTAGACTTCGTTTAGGACTTAGTCAGTACAGAAGTCACTACAGTATGCGGGCCACGTCAATAAATAAGAGTCATTTTACAGGCCGTGGGCCGCATCTGAGCCAGAGGAAATAGTTTGAGTTGGTTTTCAGTGTGTGGGCCAGTTTTGGGCCAGAAGTGAAGCAAGGTTGTGGCCCAGAGGTGGGCCAGACAAATTTTGCTATAACGTACGTGTGGATAAACGCCTGGATATTAGCTTAATACTTAGGCTAAATTCTATTATCTTTACTATTGTACTTTTTTAACTTGGGATATGATCATAACACTGTTTTCATGCTTTTGTGGGTTGTACAACAGTGTCTACTATTAGTAATATATATCTAATTTCTATATGTTTATATATTTATTTATGTGTGTGTTTTAAGGTAATATTGCTGTCTAGGTAAAGCATCAAGCATATATAGCCTGGAATAAATATGCAGCCTTCAGGGCAATGTACAACACTGTGTTTGAATGTACTGTAAATGTATCATTTTTCAGCTCTTCTAAAAAGAAGAAACATTGTCTTGGTCTTTCTGAAGCTCACTTAGACATGTAGTGGAGTGTTTCCTAACCCTGAAGGCTCTACAGCATTGCACGTCTCCCTCCTCGGACTGCTTTATGTCGTGGAGTCTCCACTGAAGAGGTGATGAGCTGACGGAGATGTGATGATGAAGAGTTGGAACATGTGTTGTGTTTGGTGTGCCTCCAGGAACAGGGTTGGGAAACAGTGAGGTTGCCTTTTTTATTCGCTAAAATACACTACCTACAAATGTCTGCAAATAAATATGACAATCATGATTTAAAGGGAGTTTACTATAAGTAGAATGTAAATGTCTCTCATCTTACATCAGGTGACCGTTAGTGTGTTAGCATACTGTAAGTGTAGTGTAAGTGTAAAATATTTGCCCCGTCACTCAAGTATGTTAATAACCCTTGAACCACAAGGGCCAGAAACAAAAGGATTGTTCCCCTGAATCATAGAACCAAGCTATTATTTGATTTCCTTTAATCATAAAGGCATTTATGACTTTTTAATTTTGCGGCCAGCAGTTCCTTAATGATGTTACATTTAATGATGTGTAATCCGAATGGTTTAGCATTATAAAACGAGTGGTCATGTGTGAAATCAAGTGTAGCTACTGAATCTGCTGAACAGACACAAGCTGGCGCAGTAATTAAGACTGCTTGTTTTTTTGCTAATAACTCCACAGGAATGCATGATATAATCAAAACTGTTTATTTTGAATCCTTGAAAAAATGGTTCTAACTGAATGTAGGCTAAATATTGTTAGTGCACTGAACTTAACTAAATTTCTAAATTTAACATGACTATAATAACAACAATAACATGCTGTTAATGCAAAATTTTAGCCAAATAATCCAACGATTAATATTTGTGTAAACAAATGTATTGGTGAAAACTATACTAACACAACAACATATAGCAATATTAACACATCACTGGGTTCGCTTTGGGTCATTTTAACCTTGTTTAAGCTAGGCATTTCATTTAGACATGTTTTTTTTTAAGTCGTGACGTATTGTCAAGTATGGTGACCCATACTCGAAATTGGTGCTCTGCGTTTAACCCATCCAAGTGCACACACACAGCAGTGAGTAGTGAACAAATGCACACACACACACACACACACACACACACACACACACACACACACACACACACACAGCAGTGAGTAGTGAACAAATGCACGCACGCGCGCACGCACACACACACACACACACACACACACACACACACACACACACACACACACACACACACACCGGAGCGGTGGGCATTTATGCTGCGGCGCCCGGGGAGCAGTTGGGGGTTCGGTGCCTTGCTCAAGGGCACCTCAGTCGTGGTATTGACATGTTTACTAAATGTATAGTTTTATACAATTGCTGTAGGCTACAGTCAAATCTGTCAAATACCAACTGCAAGATTTAATTAATTGATTTACCCTTTTCTAACTGGCAGCCTTAAGTAATATAGCTAACACTTGTTGCAGTCCTACTATATTAAATCATGCGTAAATATAATTATACTAATTATTATTATACTGATTACTAATAGTGTCCACACTGTTGCCCAACCCACAAAAACATGAACACGTGTGTGTTATGATCATATCCAAAATTAAAAAGGTACAATAGTAAAGTTAATAGAATATAGCCTAAGTATTAATCCAGACTTAATCCACGAGCACGATATCACACGTCATTGGTCACCGACACGTTGATTGCTTAGTTTGCAAAGTAAATGCACAAATCACGCCCCATAGCGATCCAGCATCAGAGCAAACTGTAGACGGACTGTTTAACATGTTTTATGGTGATGAGATGAAAGACGCACCTGCCGCCAGTCGCGCGCTGGGATCAGATCGTCATAGGTCACGAGCAGCGTCCTCCATCCGCGCTCCCCTGCGCGCTCCCGCAGCTCCCGCGCCAGCCGGGATTTACCGGCCGCCGGTAACCCGCTCAGAACACAGAGAGCCGCCACGGGACTCATGCGACACCGACACGCCACCGGAGGAACCACCGGCGTCACGCGCCTCTGACCAGTGCTCCGGAACCTGTACGCGAAGACCCCGCCCACTCGCCGAACACCGCCCGCTCATTGGCTGCTGGAGTCTGGCGTCATGAAAACAGGAAGTCTTTAGCGTCTGCGCAGAATCCCTTTACCAGACTGCAGTAAAACAAACACGTGATCGTTGCTTTACAGCGTTATTAATTATCTGCTGCACGTTCATCAGTGCTTTATATTATGGTGTGTTGATCTTAATAACTGAGATGAAGCGCCAGAAGCTGCAGGAGTCACTTCATGAAGGAAGGTAAACTCATTCAGATCCAGCAGCGCTTCAGTGTTTTATTGTGATTTATATCACTTCTATTCACCAGCACTGAAGCTTCATCTGAACTCCGGAGGACCCACGGAACCGATCCCCAACCGCGTCTGACGGAGAGCAAAGCCCGTTAATCTCCGCGAACGGACCCAGACGAGCCGGTGCTGATGCTGCCCAAATCACACACGAAGGAAGGTGAGTAACGAGACAGAATGCGCATGCGCTGAACGACATGACCAGCGTCACGCTACGTAATTAATATTCATGAGACCTGACTCCGCCCTGATCTTCTAAAAAGTCGTGTTTGCATATAGTTTTGGCTAATAATTATACTTTTATGTAACAAGCTAGAGTGACTGTGGGAAATGTAGTTTTTAATCTGTACTATTTCTGTATCCGTGGCAATTGTTAAATGATTCAGACTTTGCTAATTAGTTTGATACAAACTCAGTTTCCTCTGATATTAATCACGCGCTCGGAGTCTGATCTCGCATCTGATCGTTACCGAGCGTGTTCCGGTCTGAGGTTCTGAGTAAAAATAACTCTTTTATTTCCTGTTAGATTTTATGTATATGCTTTATGCTTTAAGATGACAGTGTCTATGCAAAGATTTGATTTCAAAAACAGTATCATAGCTACTAAACTATTTCTTGTTGTATTTTTAAATCTGTATTTAACCTCAGAATGATCTCAAAGCAAGTCTGTTTTTGTGGTGGCTGTGCTTCAGATGTATATGATTATAATCTTAATTAAAGTGATGAAGTCTGGCAGTAATCAGTGTTGAGTTCTACTGTAAGATTAACCCGGTCTGCTTTACATGCTTCAAAACAATTAACAGTTGAAAACATTAGACATTTAGAAAAGTAATCAGTTTAATAAAGTAATTGAAATAGTTCCACTACTTATTACATTTTAAACAGGGTAACTAGTAATCTGTGACCTGTATAACCTCCCCAACACTGATTATAGACACGTTTGTCTTCAGTATAACCCCGGTCAGATTGACTGCTGATGTTGTTGTAGAACATGACTCAGTTCTGTGGGATGATGAAGACGAGGATCAAATACAGGAGCTGCTCCTTCCTCAGACGCTTTCACAGATCTCCAGCGTGAGTTTGACGGATGTAATCCGAGTTAAAGCTGCTGTGAACGATTGCTAAAATCATGACAGGTATGACTGAGGAAGTACACCTGAGGATCCTCAGCCAATCAGAAACTCTCTCGAGGGCGTGGTCTTTCGGTCAGAGTCCAGTCTAAGGTGGTTTGCTGGTCTTAGCTGGTCTTAGCTGGTCTAAGCCTGTTTGTTCTGGTGTGTTTTGTCAGCTGGACTACAGAAGATCCACTGTCAAACCATCAAAAATACCACACATACACATTATTAATAAAACATCTGCATTGCTCACAGCAGCTTTACAGTGACTCTGAGGATGTGTTTGATGTCCTCATTCCTGATGAACTCATTACAGGGCAGACGCTGCAGCAGGGGCTGATGGGAAGGTGTTCGGACCTGGTGTTTCTCTCAGTGAGCTGAGGAGGGCGCCGGCGTGCAGCGGCCCGTTACCGGCCCTGAAGCCCACCGACAGCCACACTGTCCTGATCCGGGTGAGTGTCAGACAACTCTAAACGAACACACTCGCTCCTCTCAGCGCTCCAGTGAGTGTGAATGCTGCGCCGCTTCGCTTCGGCAAACATCTGGAAATCAAAGCTTAACAGCCATGAAATATCACCTTTAATGAAAGCGATAAACAACCTAGTTTATAATTATTAGGAAGGGGAAGTCGTGGCCTAATGGTTAGAGAGTCGGACTCGTAATCCAAAGGTTGTGGGTTTGAGTCTCCGGTCGGCAGGGATTGTAGGTGGAGGGAGTGAATGTCCAGCGCTCTCTCCACCCTCAATACCACGACTGAGGTGCCCTTGAGCAAGACACCGAACCCCCAACTGCTCCCCGGGCGCCGCAGCATAAATACTGCCCACTGCTCCGGGTGTGTGTTCACGGTGTGTGTGTGTGTTCACTGCTGTGTGTGTGTGTGTGTGTGTGTGTGTGTTCACTGCTGTGTGTGTGTGTGTGTGTGTGTGTGTGTTCACTGCTGTGTGTGTGTGTGTGTGTGTGTGTGTTCACTGCTGTGTGTGTGTGTGTGTGTGTGTGCACGTTGGATGGGTTAAATGCAGAGCACGAATTCCGAGTATGGGTCACCATACTTGGCCGTATGTCACTTCACTTCACTTCATTAAATAAAGTTAAAACCAACAAAAGCATAAGAGAAAATAGAAATGATCAGCTTCCTGTGAATGTAAGTTTGTAAAGCTCAGCACACTTATTGTGATATTAGCTGCAAAATTATTACATACAAATGCTATTATAAAGTATTTTATAGTATAGTATTTCTATGATTCAAGGCTGAATCTGAGAGGTTTAAAGATCTGTATTTGTTTGTCAGACTGATCTGTTGCAGCTCGGTGAAGCTCCAGAGCCGCATCCATCTCCAGATCAGCTGCAGGACTGCTGGGACGACACACACGTCAAACTACCCTGCTCCGAGCAGAACCTGTTCCCCGCGGACCGCACGGTCATACGCACGCACACACACACACACGCACACACATGCACGCACACACACACACACACTCACACACACACACACACACACACACACACACACACGCACACACACGCACTCACACTCACACACACACACTCACACACACACACACTCACACACACACACACACACACACACACACACACACAGACAGACAGCTGAATTATTTCTGTGATGTTTGTTTGAATATTTCCAGACTGTCCAGAGCCGATGGGATTTGATCAGTAAAGCGCTGAGTGTCCCGTTCAGTTCTTCTCATGATGTGCAGGTGATCTCACTGCTCTCTTCTCAAGAATTACACACACGATCGATCGCTTAGTTTCAGTGTGTATTCTGTGTCAGTGTGTGTACATAATTAACTACCACAGAACACGTCTGCCCTCAGACATGAATGAAATATGACACACCGTCCCTTTGGAGTCACACTGATTCAGGAACAAAGGATTAATACTTTTTAATATAAATTCTAAAAATGCAAAAAGGTTTGGTTTAATCAGTTGACATTATAGTAAATCAATACAAGTCTATGTCTTGACCTCATTAATAAAGGAATGAAAGGTGTGATGTAGTTTTCTGGTTTTGTCCAGCTGATGGCAGCAAACATCAGTGTATGAGGAACCAAAGCAAACTCACTGCAGATCATTAGACAGAAAATACAAGTGCTGCTGCTTACTCTGACCTTTATTTCAAGAATTAAACTGATTTTTAAATATGTATTACTCTCTAGGATGCCATATTGAAATATAATACGGTCCAAGCGAAGGGATGGAACTTCACAGCACTGCATTCATACTGTGAGGTAAAGACATGGCTGTAACACACACACACTTATGCATACACACACACACACACACACACGTACACATTCACACACATGCGCGCACACACGCACTCTCTCTCACACACACACACACACACACACACACACACACACACTGATCCATTAGTGCTCCCTGTTAATGTAGCACTACATCCTAATTAAACTCATTAGCACAGTTATTGGTGACTCTGTGTAAACACGTTCATCACAGCGTCTTGTTCATGTGACTCTCCTCCCGCTAGCATCACTAAATATGAGCATCTCGTTATTGATTTGATGTTATTTATGGTACAAGTTGTCATAAAACACTTTGTTTTCCTTTGAATTGTTACGACCCATTACTCAATACTTTTAATGAATTAACCCAAAGAGCCAATGCAGAAATATTGCAGAGAAATCAATACTAACAGAGCAGAATGAAGAACAGGAAGTTGAGAAGTGACTGTCGCACAGCTTTCTGCTGTATTATGCACTAAATGAAGGAATATAATAAACCATGTGCTGTGATCGTGTGTTTAGCATACATCAAATGTTTCAGGAGGTAGGGGTTTGCATGGGGTTTCAGGGGGGCGGGGTGATTTGAGTTCATTTTCCGATTAATATCAATCGGTAAATGAATTAAACAATTCATAAGATATATTTTAAATGATTTTATTTTGCAAATGATTTTTATTTTTTTTTATTTATTTTTTTATCACCGTCTCTGACCTTTAGAAATGAATGACATTTAAATGAATGCTCTAGTATCTGTCCTGCTTCCTCTTTAATGCGTCACCTGATCACTCGCTGACAGATCAATGTGGGCGGGCATATGCTAATGAGCTTGTGATGTCAATATTGTGCTGATGATCAGTTTCAGTAAATGAGTTCTGAGTTACTACTGTGTATTTTCAGAGTACTTTATCTCAAATCAAAACTATTCTTAATCTTTTGAGCTCTTTAAGAGAGGAAATCTCCAGATGTCAAAGAAAAGACGGCAGTGAAAAAAACACGATGCCAATTTGAGGTCTTATAAGCGCAGGATGGGTGTGCTGTCAGAATCTGATAAATATCATGCGCTCTGTCCTCCTCCTGTAGTTTATATTAGAAGCTGATGGACAGTTAAGTGTTTGTTTCTGTTTTCATTGTTTAACTCTTAACCTTTACCTGCCAAACCTGGTGTCAGCCTCCGCGGCGGTTTGATAATGATGTTCGTTTGTGCAGTAATGAGATCAGTCCTTTACTCAGATGTTTTATGAAAGGTTCTGTATGTTTTGCGTTAGACGGCGACTGTGAAGATGTTTTGATTGACAGGTTCAGTTTGACGGACAGGAGGAGAGGGCGGGGCCGTGTGAGTTTGATTGACAGGTTCAGTTTGACGGACAGGAGGAGAGGGCGGGGCCGTGTGAGTTTGATTGACAGGTTCAGTTTGACGGACAGGAGGAGAGGGCGGGGCCACGTGAGTTTGATTGACAGCGTCTGATTGTTTGTTTTCTCTCTGAACATGGCAGAGAGTCAGACGCACTTCACAGCATGTTAATTGCTGCAGGCAGACTCAGCAGCGTTATGAACAGAACTGAGGACAGAAGAAATTATTCCTGGTGACATCAGATTGTGAAGGATCTGCTGTGCGTCAGATGTTGTGTGTTTTGTTGATTTGAAGCCTCAGCTGGCTGCTGTCCCGCTCTCCGGTTTTACGATATCATCGTTATTTATGACCTTCCTCCGCTCTTCTTTTCAGGTTGCCGTACAAATGTGTCCCGAGCTGGACCCGTTTGAGGACACCCGTCCTCATCTGCATTTGTTCCAGGAAGTCTTTTAATCAGACGAGAAACCTCAGAGACCTTGATGAAATTGTCCTTTAGATTGATGATCTTGACACTGCCATCGTAAATAAGAGCGGAGTAACTATCATCTCTGATAGACTGACGCTGTGTGTGTGTGTGTGTGTGTTTGTTTGTGTTTGTGTATGAGTGCGTTATAGTGTGTGTGTGTGTGTGTGTGAGTGCGTTATAGTGTGTGAGAGAGAGTGTGTGTGTGTGTGTGTGTGTGTTTGTTTGTGTTTGTGTATGAGTGCGTTATAGTGTGTGTGTGTGAGTGCGTTATAGTGTGTGAGAGAGAGTGTGTGTGTGTGTGTGTGTGTGTGTGTGTGTGTTTGTTTGTGTTTGTGTATGAGTGCGTTATAGTGTGTGAGAGAGAGTGTGTGTGAGTGAGTGCATTATAGTGCGTGTGTGTGTGTGTGTGAGAGAGAGAGTGTGTGTGTGTGAGTGCATTATAGTGTGTGTGTGTGTGTGTGTGTGTGTGTGTGAGTCCATTATAGTGTGTGTGTGTGAGAGAGAGAGTGTGTGTGAGTGTGTGTGTGTGTGTGTGTGAGAGAGAGAGAGAGAGTGTGTGTGAGTCCATTATAGTGTGTGTGTGTGTGAAGAGAGAGTGTGTGTGAGTGAGTGCATTATAGTGCGTGTGTGTGTGAGAGAGAGAGTGTGTGTGTGTGAGTGCATTATAGTGCGTGTGTGTGTGAGAGAGAGAGAGTGTGTGTGTGTGAGTGCATTATAGTGCGTGTGTGTGTGAGAGAGAGAGTGTGTGTGTGTGAGTGCATTATAGTGTGTGTGTGTGTGAGAGAGAGAGTGTGTGTGTGTGAGTGCATTATAGTGTGTGTGTGTGTGAGAGAGAGTGTGTGTGTGTGAGTGCATTATAGTGTGTGTGTGTGAGAGAGAGTGTGTGTGTGTGTCAGTGCACATGTCATAAACTGCTGATTGGGTGTTTGAGTCTGGAGAGTGATGGACCCGCGGCCGGTGTGATTTTACGGGCGTTTGTTTTGCTGTTGTGTGATGGTTTGGTCGGACAGCTTTGAAGAGCACCTGCATTTCTTCTGCTCGTTAGTGTCAAACTGTAAAAGCTCTGAAGGTCCGTCTTGACAAAATGAATTTCAGCTTGTCATGGTTCGTCTGTAAATGAGAATAAAAATGCAGATGGAGTAGCTGTGTGTGTTTGTGTCTGCAGAGCAGGAAAGATCAGCCTCCGATCGGAAATGAAGTAATTTTCCCTCTCTTGATTGATCAGCATTTAGAGCTGGATCAGTAGCTGTGTGTCCAGTAGTTTTATGCACATTTTGAAATATCGCATAAAAAAATGCTGGATGGAAATTCCAAGATGCGCATAAATTCTAGAAATACACATAAAAAACTTATGCGCACAACTGAGTAGGATAAACTTTTTACAAATAAATTAATTTTTTTAATAAATTCCACCTTGCTCATCGAAAAAAGTCATGTGAGTTTGTGCAATGGGACGGATAATCTGACTACCAGCGGACCGATCTCGCTCACAGCATCTGAAATGGTGTTTTGGTCGTTCTGAAACGCCCGAGCAAAGTCTGTCGTCAAAGTATTTCTGTATAATTGTGTTAATCTTTTGAGCCCTTAAAGAGAGGAAATCTCCGGATGGAAGAAAAGACGGCAGTGAAAACAACATGATGCCAATTTGATGACTGCATTTACTGTGTTTCGTCTGCTCGCTCTGAGCCGCAAGTCATTTATCATGTATGACAATTATTATATTCAGTGGCTTTCTTTGTGATATTTAGTGCCAGTTTACCAGGAAGTGACGATTTTGTTCTCTTTTACTTGTTGGATGGAAACAGTGATTTATTCGCAAATGTTTTATGCGATATTTCAGTTTTGCACATAAGTTAAATTCAAATCTTTGGATGGAAACATAGCTGGTGCCTTTCTTTGTCTATGTTTCATTCTGTAGTGTTTAAGGGACGTGAACTAGAACCAACAGGCTCTGAGACGCAGAAGCTCATAGTAACGGAGCGTTTATCTGCATTCTGCTGTGAAACAGAAGGGTGTATGTTATGAGAAACGGTTACTGAATGTAAATGCGTGTCTCATATGAACTTGCACTAAACCTTAGATTGCATCTCAATTCAGTTTGCTAGACTTGCTTATGTTTGTTGTTTGCTTTTGCACTTTCTAGGTTCACATGGTTTTTCTTCTAAAATGAGACGCGTGTGATTGGGAATCAGTGAGGAGTTGATCACAGACAGGAGAGATTTATAAGAGATTCTTGACGTGTTTAATGTGTGTTTGTTTGCTCCATGACAGGGCTGGGCTCAGCAGAAAGACTGTCTGTCCCCCATCTAACACTGTGTGTGTGTGTGTGTGTGTGTGTTTCCAGGGTCTGCAGGCGTCTGAAGCGCAGCAGATGTTTGGAGAGCTGCTTCCAGCGATGGCACTGAGAGCGCCGCACCTCTTCACGCAGGTACAGGACCTCAGTGAGACCTGCTATATTCATCTAATCCATCTTCTCTGTTCATTCTCCATTTCACTTTTTCAGATGCTATTTAATCTCTACATCTATTTTAATTTGTCATTTTTTGCTCAGAGTTTGCTGCTGGGCTGTTTTGGCAGCAGGATTCTTGATTACGCTCTCCTTCTCTAGTTTATCTAGCTTCCTTCCATTTAGCCTCCACCAGTGAGCAAATGAAGTTTAAGTTACTCAACCAAACTCAAGTCCATCTCTACAATTTAATGTACTCTTTTTGCTTTCACTCAATGAATGTTTGATTAGACTTGACTTGTGAAAAACACAAAACACACATACTTTAAATATAATTTCTCTGCACGTTTTTACACCCCTGACTTTGGATTGTAGTAAAGTAAATATTTCCCAGAATGAAAATACTCTAAATACTGAACTGAAGTACAGCAGCAGAGTAAAAGTCGTTGTGTTGCTGTCCGCTTTTGCTCATAAATGTCAGTGAAGTCGCGAGTGTTTCAGCTGTTAGTGGTGATGAAGTGTCTCTGATGAGCTGTGTTTGTCTCTGTGTGTTTAGCCGATCCCGCTCTTGAGGACGCAGCGCTGTCGATCTCTCACGCTGTCTCAGGAGCAGGTCTCCTGTCTGCTGGCCAACGCTTTCTTCTGCACCTTTCCTCGAAGAAACTCTCAGCGGACGGAGTACAGCAACTATCCTGACATCAACTTCAGCAGGTGCGCATCAAACACATCGCAAACGAGTGAAGAGTGTGGTGGCTTCTGCCAGTGCTGTAAGGAATCATTCTCAAGGTCTTGGGGTTTTGAAGCCAGAAGAGAGACTTTATTATCATCAGACAATAAGGCCGAGAGACCCTGCAGGGAATCTCTTGAATTTGTGTCCGTACACTCTTTTATGCAGTTTTTCTCTAGGCGTGTTCAATACATTTCATACATAGCCGTTTTACCTTTTTTTGGCTCTTTCCAGCCTGCCACCCAGAAGCAGACAGGAGGCCTTAATTTTATGTTCTGTGACCAAAGAGGCCTATATTTTGTCTAATGTCAAAACAGGACACGCAGCTTCACCATATGTATGCCTCATTCTCATACAGACTTCTATACACGCAGGCAAATACACACGATTATAACATGATTATAATAGAAGAATAATTTGATAAATAAATGACTATATTCACATTGATTATACCTGAATAAGTCATAATTTGATTAATAAAACTCTTTGTCAAGAGCATCATTAGTGCAGAGGTTCAGTGTCTGAAACGAGTGAGCCGAGGGTCAGAGATTACTAGCGACATCTGCACTGAAATATGACCCTGCATACTGTATTTCAGTTATATTATTGGAGGTTTGCTCAACTGAGCTTACTGTCAAGTAATCAGACTTTTCATATTGCATCAGGTCTACTCTTCTGCCAGTTATTATGAGAAAAGAAAACCGACTAGCTGACTGAAGATTACACCACTGCCTAATAATGAATAACCCAATAAAAACATGCATGTGTGACGTGATGAGAGACGAGATGGCAGGTTTCTCAGAGGCGTTTGGCAGGAATCATTACAGTGTTTCTGTGAATGTAGTTTGTTGTAGGACTCATTCAGACTTCATCACGCAGGTTTGACGTCAGCGATTGGAGCTCGTCTGTCTCGAAATACACAAACAGTGACTTTGACTGTCATTTATGAATATGAAATATTAGTCCGGTCTGTGTTTTGTAGGTTGTTTGAAGGTTCGTCCCGGGCAAAGCAGGAGAAACTCAAAACGCTCCTGTGGTACTTCAGGCGGGTCACGCTGAAGAGCGAGTTTGGCTTCTTCGCACGTCACACACACTCGTTTCTTCACAGATCGGTCGATTAATGCCGTCTGTTGTGTGTTTTGTTGATCCAAGGGCCGACCGGTCTCATAACTTACACCAGACAGTGTCTGCAGCGTCTGCCCTCCTGGTCGAGGTGAGATCGATCTTCACACACTCCACAGCACTTTGCTTCCCACAGGCCAATAAACTCTCTTCATTTGGGTTTTAGTTCAGAAAAGCAGTTCAGCAAGATTCACATCAGCTGTGAGGGAAACATAGAGGACCAGGACTACGGCATGCTGCAGGTGACACTCCTGAAACACACTAGAACAAGACATTACATTCTGAAGAAAATCAACACCATTCACTTTGCATTGTGGCATCATTTTCATTAACTTAATTTCTGTTGTGCAGAAAAGAAATCCTATTCTCATTATTTTAATGCATTTTTATTATTCTTAAACTTCTGATTCTCTTTTACTGATACTGAGATATTCAGTATAAAAACCATTACGCCTATGGAGAGTCCCCATAAACCACAAAAACCAACATGTGTGTGTGTGTGTGTGTGTGTGTGTGTGTGTGTGTGTGTGAGTGTGTCCGTGAGGGAGTGTGTGTTCAGTGACAGACAGACGAGTGATTGAAGGAGTCTCAGCAGGTCTGAAGGTTCGAGTGCTGATTACAGTCTGAACACAAACGCAGCAGGAGTGTGTGTGTGTGTGTGTGTGTCTACCTGTGACGATCAGACACTCGTTATATTCCAGCGCTTCAGTGAAGAGCCGAGCGGCGATGAGCTCCGGGTTTATCAGGAACCAGATTTCCTCCTGAACCAGACCAGAACCAGTCACCCCCCCCCCCCCCCCCCCCCCCCCCAACAAACCGGTTGGCAAAGTCCACCTGCAGGAAACGCACACACACATACACATGTTGTGTGTCCATGTTTTATGGGGACTCTCCATAGATGTAATGGTTTTTATTCTGTACAAACAGTGTTTTCTATCACCCTAACCATACACCGCTTACAGGAAACTTTTTTTTTCGATTTTCAAAAAACTTAATTCTGTATGATTTATAAGTATAGTCAAAATACGTCACAGACACTCAGAAACGCAGTCCAGAATCATGCGTCACAGAGGTACGCAGTTATTAAGCTTTTTTGCGGGTCTTTGCGGTCTCAGATGTCTGTGCTGTTATTCAGATTCAGACGTGTTGAGAGTTCCACTGATAAACTCCTCAAACTGCTGCTGTTCCACAACAGACCTTCATCTGCTGTAGTTCTGACGACACAATCTGTGGGACTGCAGGGCTTTTATTGTGCTGTTTTCTCAGTGGAGCGAGTGTTTGCTCGTCTCATCAGTATTCTGGGCTCGGCCGCCCGTCATCTCGTCTCCATGGAGTCACCTTCAGGCCCCGCCTCCGCGCTCTGCCACTTACGCTCTTAACTTTATTACTGTCCCGCAGAATTAATTAGGGCTCTGCGAGCCGGCTGGAGTCGCTCTGCTAATGCACGGGGCCACGACTCTCCTATATTAAACCATCCCGGCCCTGCGTCTCGTCCCTATCTCTCTCTCTCTCTAAATCATGCTCCCGCTCGGCTAAAATGGATCTTCTTGTAGCTGTACTGAAATTTGCCAAAGTGGCCCGGGCTAATTGAATTGCGGTGGATTGTGGAGCGTCTGCCCGCTGTCAGGGCAGCATTAGAGCAGATACGGAGATGCGAGTGAGTCACGATATGAATCTCCAGCCGGGAAACCGAAGGCCAATGGCAGGTGCGTCCCTCGCTGAAACATTACTGCTTCAGGTCCAGCTAACGCCTGTGTTCCTGACTGAAGGAGAAGCACTGCTTCGGTTAGCAGCTGTAGAGAAACTCGGATCTCTGACACTCCAGAATCTGAATCACTTCAATCACAGGCGGCACTGAATAAACGCCACTGTTTGAGACAAAGGCCTGACATTAAGTCCGAGATGATAATGTTCTCGCGGGACTGACGCTGGTTTTAGCCTCAGCACCGATGAGATGCGTCCGGTGACCTTTACGCTGTTTTCTTCAGTCTGTCAGAGACTCCGGCGTCGTTTACTGAAGACACTTCAGAAACACAGACAAAGAGCAGACTATCTTCAGCTTCTCCTGAAGGTCACCTGAGGAGGAATTCTTCCCAGCAGGAATGCGTTTATCTCATTTCCTTTCCAATAAAGACAATGAGCTTATCTTCAGAGGAGCTGCTCTTTTATGCCGGATCGATGGCTGGAGGGCCGCTGCCCTGCCGGGATGCTCTTATTGGATTTGCTGGACCTCAGCCGTCCTGCGGATGACGTGAAGCTGATCTGATGATCCTGAGACCAGTGTTTCAGAGGAGTCTGACACGCCAAACACTTCACAATGACTGTTTTCAAACAGGTTTCCTGAACACTCGCCCCGTCCTCAGTCTTTAGGACAATACAATGCTGAAAAAGATAGGGATACAGGCCAAAAAGGTGATGTGATCAAACAGCACTCGGCGTAGAGTGAGAGGAGCGCAGTCTTTATAACGCAGCAAACATGTCAAACTGTGTGAGAAAGACACTAAAATCATTAGAAGCAGCGAGAGACATCTCATGTCTCTGATGAGAAGAGGAAGGTGGATGAAGCTGGTTACTGTATGATGATTGAAATCATGAAATGGCTTTAAACAATTAGTTCGAGTTTTCTAATACAGTATTCTGACAGCGATGACGAGCTCGTTAGCCAGGAAAATCAGCACTGAAACCGTGTTACTCGTCAGCTGCTCAGAAACATTTATCAGTTTTTACAAGCATGTGACAATGCAATACGTGCGACAAACATCTTTCTAAATTCATAATGAATTATTTGTAAATCTGCTGTTGTCAACAACAAGAAGCACTGAGGTCTTCCTGCGGGTTTCTGACAAAATAAAAGCTCCAACATTCATAAATGTTAGTATTGTAATTTTACTGTTCTTCTGTAAAATACAATAAAAAATAAGACTGTAATGATGATAATTACAACAGCTCTATTAATACATTTATTATATCATTCACACATGGGGTTCAAATCTGTAATATTTTCTAATGTTTCAAAAGAAGTCTCTTCTGCTCAGCAAGGCATTTATTTGTACAGTAAAAACTACAAAAACGGTAATATTGTGAAATATTATTATAATTTTAAATAACTGTCTTCTATCTCTTAAACTGTAATGTATTTCTGAGATCAAAGCTGTATTTTCAGCATCATTACTCCAGTCTTCAGAAATCATTCTAATATACTGATTTACTGCTCAAAGTGTCCAGTTTTCCTTTTTGTCTTTAGCCAATCACATGCCTGATTCAAGAAGGGGGTCTCAAAAATGGCAAATAAAAATATTTTTTAACCCTAACTTAATAATTTTAAGTTAAATTGTGCTCTGTTGGTGTAATGTCTGCTAGAATGTTAAAAAATGTTCACCGTTTTAAAAGTATTTTTAAAATGTTTTGTAATTGTTTAGTTTTTTTCTGCGAATAGCAAGACCGTGAAATGGTGAAAGTAATGGTGTTGTGATGTTAACAGGTGCAGAGCAGTTCAGCAGATACTCGGGATACTCGGACAGCTTCCGCTGGGCAGGAGACCGTGATGACCAGACGCCGAGGTGCGGCTCAGTACAGCTCTGAGTGTTTGCTGCGGTGTCTCTCAGATGCTGATGCTGTGTTTGTGTCTGCAGGGACGAGTGGCAGCGCAGATGCACCGAGATCGTGGCTATAGACGCCCTGCTTTACAGACGATTCCTGCAGCAGTTTCACCCTGAAAACATGAGCAGAGAGCTCAACAAGGTCCTGACATATCACCATAAACCTCTTCTTCATCTGAACAATCAGAGATGAAACACTGAACAGGCCTGAGCTAACCTCCTGTGATCCTGTGACTCGGGTTAGCAGCTGGTAAACCGGTCCGGTTAGTTGCTGTGCTGGGTTTGTGCATTATTAATGCTAGCGGATGAGCAGGAGGGCGTCTGTTTCTGCTCTTTGATGTGGTGCTTTGATCAGTGATGCATCACTCACTTTACTGGAAACTTTAATTGGTGTTTAATTTCAAACCTCATGAATGACGACTCCAGATTTGTATTGTTGTGCACAAACAGACTGAAGCATTCATTAATGATTGTGGACTGCAGAGCTGTTCGTTAAGATTAAAGAGTGAACGAATCTGCTGCAGACGCTCAATATCACTGATGCGTGAGGGACCGTAATAAAAATAGTAATACAGTTCCTTAAGAATACAGTCAAGATGTTGAGGACGGATCTGCTCCCTCATAGATCAGTGTTAGTGTGAGGGTTGGTTAGGTTAGGGACGGGTTAGTTAGTGTTATCTGCTCACTGATGCACCTCTGTGCGTCCCATCAAGCCTTCTTCGGGTCCAGACGGAGAATCTGTCGGCCGTCGCAACGGGGAACTGGGGCTGCGGGGCCTTCGGCGGAGACAAGCGTCTCAAAGGTATGACCTGAAATACAGTTATCATATGAACATCACTAAACGCCAAACAAAGGAACTCTGTTCCACTCATTCACCTCCTAGAGAACAGCATCTGTCTCTTCTATTGATCTGTCAGTCATTAGTGTGAAAGTAAAACACTGTGAGTCACTGACATCTTCACACACTGCTCCTCTTCCTCAGACTGAGAACAGAAGCAAAGAGAGGGATGAAGAGCGTTTGTTATATTGATTGTTTTGTTGTGTTAATGTGTGTGTGCGCATTTGTGCGTGTTTCGTGTGTCTATGTGTGTGTAGCTCTGCTGCAGATGATGGCGACTGCGGAGAGAGATCTGGTGTACTTCACGTTTGGCGACGCAGATCTGGTCAAAGACGTCCTTCACATACACAAACTGATCACAGACACACATGCCACCGTGGGTAAGAAACACACGCATACACACACACACTCACACTCACACACACACACACACACACACACACACACACACACACTCACTCACACACACACACACACACACATGTTGGTTTTTGTGGTTTATGGGGACTCTCCATAGGCGTAATGGTTTTTATACTGAACAAACTGTGTGTGCTATTGCCCTACACCAACCCTACACCTAAACTTAGCCCTCACAGGAGACTTTGTGCATTTCTACTTTCCCCCCAAAAACTCACTCTGTATGATTTATAAGTGTTTTGAAAAGTGGGGACATGGGTCAATGTCCTGAAAAGTCACCTTCACCTTGTAATACCTGTCATACCTGTGTCATTATACACATTTGCCCTCATTTGTTACAAAAACGCGCAACACACGCACGCATACACACACACACACACACACTCTCTTCTGGAATCACATGTTGTTTGTGAAGTGTTTTCATGTTTCTCTGTTTCTTGTAGGATCTGTGTTCAGACTGCAGTATTATGAGAGTGTGTGTAAGAAAACTATAAGAAGCAAACCTCAGGAAACACTTTATAGCTTCCTCTCTAAGGACCTCTGACCCCAGTGGCTCGGACACGTGGGGCTGTTTTCTGCTCTCAGACGTCGCCGTATGTGCCTTAATAAAGCTGTTTTAAATGTCTGTGGGCTGTTTGTGGTGTTTCTGTGTGCGGCTGGCCCAGGGCAGATGAAAGCGTGGCCCCGCTGGGCTCCGTATCGACCGGGCCGCTCGTGAACACACTCTTTGTAGCGTACGGATTTCAAACGCACATCTGCGCTCAGGCGTGCCACCGCGTTTCTCTCTCTTCTGCTCCCTGAATGAGTTTGACCTTTGAGATGACGAGCTCAGCTCAGCCACAGAATCAGACGGCTTCAGTCATCACCTCTTCAAGAGTTCCTGCCCTTACGCACACAATTAATGACGTCTTTTTAAAATACAAAATCATCTGTGATTTCATTCGGTTTGCCTAACGAACTCAAAACTCGAGTTTGATTTATATCTGAATGTTTGTATGCCGTGTAAGCTTTTGTGTAAACAAAGACATAAGTGTGATAAAGATGTTTACTTTTACATCTGTGCTGGATTAGAAAGTGTTAATGACATTTTCATGGTTTAGATGCAGCCTTCATGCCATATTTGCATCAGTCATTGTTCAACAATTTAATTCAAAATCAATTAAAGAAATGGTGCGGATTTAACGCTGCATGACATCTATAGTGGTGTGAAAAAGTGTTGGCCCCCTTCCTGATTTTTTATTTTATTGCATGTTTGTCACACTTTAATGTTTCAGCTCATCAAACAAATTTAAATATTAATCAAAGATAACACAAGTAAACACAACATGCAGTTTTTGAATGAAGTTTTTTATTATGAAGGGAAAACAAAATCCAAACACACATGGCCCTGTGTGAAAAAGTGTTACAACATAACTGTGTTTATCACACCTGAGTTCAGTTTCTCTCGCCACACCCAGGTCTGATTACTGCCACACCTGTCCGCAATCAAGAAATCACTTCAATAGGACCTGCTGCCTGACAAAGTGAAGTACCCACATGGCCCTGTGTGAAAAAGTGCTTGCCCCCTAAACCTAATAACTGGTTGGGCCACCCTTAGCAGCAACAACTGCAATCAAGCGTTTGTGATAACCTGCACTGAGTCTGTTACAGCGCTGTGGAGGAATGGTCCACTCATCTTGGCAGAATTGTTGTAATTCAGCCACATTGGAGGGTTTTTGAGCATGAACCGCCTTTTTAAGGACATGCCACAGCATCTCAATAGGATTCAGGTCAGGACTTTGACTAGGCCACTCCAAAGTCTTAATTTTGTTTTTCTTCAGCCATTCAGAGGTGGATTTGCTGGTGTGTTTTGGATCATTGTCCTGCTGCAGAACCCAAGTTCTCTTCAGCTTGAGGTCACGAACAGATGGCCGGACATTGTCCTTCAGGATTTTTTGGTAGACAGCTGAATTCATGGTTCATTTATCACAGCAAGTCTTCCAGGTCCTGAAGCAGCAGAACAGCCCCAGACCATCACACTACCACCACCATATTTTACTGTTGCTATGATGTTCTTTTTCTGAAATGCTGTGTTACTTTTATGCCAGATGTAATAGGACACACACCTTCCAGAAAGTTCAACTTTCGTCTCGTCAGTCCACAGAGTATTTTCCCAAAAGACTTGGGGATCATCAAGATGTTTTCTGGCTAAACTGAGACGAGACTTTGTTCTTTTTGCTCAGCAGTGGTTTTCGTCTTGGATCTCTGCCATGCAGGCCATTTTTGCCCAGTCTCTTTCTTATGGTGGAGTCATGAACACTGACCTTAACTGAGGCAAGTGAGGCCTGCAGTTCTTTAGATGTTGTTGTGGGGTCTTTTGTGATCTCTTGGATGAGTCGTCGCTGCGCTCTTGGGGTAATTTTGGTCGGCCGGCCACTCCTGGGAAGGTTCACCACTGTTCCATGTTTTCTCCATTTGTGGATAATGGCTCTCACTGTGGTTCTCTGGAGTCCCAAAGCTTTAGAAATGGCTTTATAACCTTTTCCAGACTGATAGATCTCAATTACTTTCTTTCTCATTTGTCCTTGAATTTCTTTGGATCTCAACATGATGTGTAGCTTTTGAGGATCTTTTGGTCTACTTCACTTTGTCAGGCAGGTCCTATTTAAGTGATTTCTTGATTGCGGACAGGTGTGGCAGTAATCAGACCTGGGTGTGGCGAGAGAAACTGAACTCAGGTGTGATAAACACAGTTATGTTGTAACACTTTTTCACACAGGGCCATGTGGGTTTGGATTTTGTTTTCCCTTCATAATAAAAAACTTCCTTCAAAAACAGCATGTTGTGTTTACTTGTGTTATCTTTGATTAATATTTAAATTAGTTTGATGATAAGAAGCATTAAAGTGTGACAAACATGCAATAAAATAAAAAATCAGGAAGGGGGCCAACACTTTTTCACACCACTATAGTTCTGTAATATTTTATCCTGCATGTTTTTATTAAACAAAATCAATTAAATTAAAATTCCTATTATGATTAATATGTCCATTATGAATTGTGTAACTAGTTGTGCATTGTGCAATAATTCAAGAATTATGAAATACACACAGCTTTGTTTTCACAGAGACTCACACACACAAATAGAGCGGTATTTACACTCGGGTATTTATTAGGGATTACATGAAGCGAAGATGAAAACAAAATGCCATCAAATTTTTTCTGAGGACAGAAACTTAAGAATATTACTCACAATATTAGTTCATTCATATACTCATTTGTATAATTCTCTTAGCACTCCTTTAAAACCTCCCAGCTTTCTACCATGTTTTCACACAAAATGAACTTAAAACTTTGCTTTATGCTGGATAGTTTTTATTTATCCTGAGTTGTTCAGATCACGGTAATCAAATACGGTTTTAATGATATTTAAAATATAAAACGGTAATACTAACCGTAGGGAATTTTATTATGATTTATCGTCAAACCGGTAGTCATTCCATCCCTACACTGTATGAACTAGTTCAGATCACTTCCTTCACTACACTGTATTTAACTGGATGTGGAAAAAGATAGCACAGATAAATTACAGATACAGCTTTAATGAAAGTTAATAAGTGAAGTGTGTGTCTGAACAGAAGAGGAGTGACACCGTATTGAACCGCAGTGTGAACGGCTTTGTGTTTGTTTCTGGTGTAGCATCTGCTTTATTTCCACATGCATCCTTCAGCAGCGGCTCTGACTTTCTCTGGCTCTGAGTTCAAAGCAGCAGCTGTTTGTGCATTTTGTGGGGTTTTGATCATGTTAAAGATGAGTTTGATTAAATCTGCACACATCTGCTGGGTAACAACATGTGAGAAAGGGTTCCTGTGAGCTACTGAGCACGATAGCACTGGAACAGGCATTGTGGGTAATATAGATGTCAGGCAAAACAAGCTGTCAGTGTGTGACAGAAGAGGCTTACAGCGCTGCTCCATGACCAGACGTCAGGAAACATGTGCCTGCGGGCCTCACGGTGCAGCTCCACGACCAGGCCCTCTGTCCATCAGCAGCAGCTCCAGGCTCTTGAGCCGCAGCGTACCGCTTGTTACTGAGCTGTCAGACTTAACGACCCGCCGGGAGGTCAGTCGCTTCAGGCCCCGTTTCTGCACAATACAGGACCCAGAGAGAGGGACTGTGCAGAGCTTTCCTCATGTAACCTGAGGAAACAAAACACTGCAGTACAGTGATGGTAAAACCATGATATCCAAATGATTAGCATGCAGTATTGTTGGTAACGCATTACAAGTAACTCGAGTTAAGCAATCAAATTACTTTTTTCCGAGTAACTAGTAAAGCATAATTTTTACATTTTCAAGAATTTTTTTAATGTAACACATTATTTCCCATAAAAATTAACTAATGCAATTAGTTACTTTTTTAGGGAGTAACGCAATATTGTAACATTACTTTTGAAAGTAACATTCCCCAACACTTTGCATGCAATCAAGATACTTAAAAGAATAGTAAAGAAAGTGCATGTGATACGGTATTCTCACGGTCAAACTCAAATAGCTGTTTCTATCGTGGCACTTACTGTGTGTTTGCTCTGTTTTCAGTCGTCTCTGCTGTTTGGATTCTCCGCACTGACTGAGTGTTGTGAATTATTGTGTATCGTTTAAGTGATTCCTCTCGCTCGCATCTTTACTGATAATCATGTTTTTCCTCATCTTCTGAGGGCCTCAGGACGACATACATTCATTTCCTTTCATCAGACAAATAGACAAAGAGATTTTCAAATGGATGCTGAAGATCTGCTGGGAATTCTGATTCCTGAAGGGCAGAAACACCCGATGAATTTCATTTCTTCATTTTGCATTAATTCAGTTTCTGCTGCATTTGAAGTGCAAATGTGAGTCTGAACGCAAGAGTCTCTTCAGGTCATACGGCTGAAAATAGACCGCAGATCTGCTTCATTACTGCCTTCATAACAACTGGAATGATTCCATTTATCTGATTATTTTCACAGCAGTAAGTCTTGCGTGTTTGCACCTGGTCAGGACCAGCTTTGACTTCAGCTGAAGATGAAGTAATTAAGGGAAGCTGGAGCTCATTATTGGTCCCTCATAAGTTTCATCTCGCAGGTCAGGGATTCTCACTGTTCAATGGTTTTGTGTCACAATAACTGCTGACAAACAGAAGCCAGATGTGCGTTTGCTGCAGTAAATCGCAGTCGGAGATGCTTGGGAAACTCAACATGACGTCACACTGTAGATGACTGAATGGATGGATGTCGGTAAGCAAACAGATGTCAGAATGGTCTGTTATCGTATTAGTGTGTCAGTGCTGAGACCCGGACAGACAGAGAGAGGCCAGTGAGGCCCGTGCAGTCATTGTCTTGTGTTCGCACGGCTGGACCTCCTGTGAAGATGTTAACCACACAAATCTGCTACGATTCCTCGAGATACTGCCGTCATCTGTGAGTTTGTTTGGAGACAGAGAGAATCTCGCAGAAATAAAGCTTTTCTCTGTGGGAAATCTGATAGACTTTACATGCAGATCATATGAAACATATCTGACTGTTAGAGTCATTAATGAGAGAATGTGTGATTTATTCTTTGTTTGGGTGCCAGAAACAGTCCTTCACTAGTGCTGAGAAAACAGAACTGATCCCGTTTTTATTTTCATGATGTTCAGCTCTGTTATTAACAGTTAACCTGTGAATCGCTGTCAGATCCTCAGATGCTATCATCCAGCTCTAATCTGCTGAATGCATGAAGATATGAACATTTTATAAACTGATAATCATGCTATAAGCTGCTTTGAAACCTTGTGCATTGAGAAAAGAGTGACACAAATAAAACTGAATTGACCTGAGAGGCCGTGACTGAATCTGAAACAACAAAACATGAGTTATAGCTTAAGAAGTTATGGTGATGCACCAAAACAGTTAAAGTTAGGTATTATTCAAGCTGTAAAGTTTTCCTTGAGCTACATCAGAAATGATTGCATTGTTTTATGTATAATTATTTTATTTTCTTAACTGTTTTAATTCGTTTTAAATACATTTTTTAATCATTTTAAAAGTTTTTAAATTCCTTGTTTTTATTGTTGTGATTATTAATTCCTTTTATGTAAAAAACTTTGAATTACCATTGTGTATGAAATGTGCTATATAAATAAACTTGCCTTGCCTTGTCAGTTTACGGCTTTAGGCATCATGGCAACAGAGGTTAGTAAAAGTCATGTATATAGTTTGTCTTGTGTCTATATTGTTGAGCTTTTTCTTGTTTTTGGATTGGCCCGTATCTGCTGGTGTTCCTCGTCTGATCCGATCGGGGAGACTCCGTCTGTCCAGCAAACGGCCTGCGGCTCGTGTCATTAATCAGGCCTGCGGCGCTGGAACCCTTTGCTGGATACACGTAAATTGCTTATTGATCTAAAATCAGCAGATATGCTGCTTTCTGCCTGCAGTCTGCATCTTTTCATGAACTTCAGGTTCCCAGAAGAAATCAGAGTTTGTATGAAGTGCTGGAGATTTCACTGCGCACAGATGCAGAAGTACAGAGCAGATCTCATGTATTCTCTCTGATATAGTCTGCTTTACACGGCTAAACTGTGAGGAAGATGTTTTATTGTTGTGTTGAACCGCTGGCTGTGTTGTGAGCCGGCCGTCGCATTAGGGTTGATATAAAGTCGGAGACGGCCGGCAGACAGCTGAATGAAAACATAGCTGACCTTTAACTCTAACAGCCTTGAACAGAAGCAGCTCAACATTGATTTAATGCATCAGATTTTACTATGATGAATGGCACATTTAATCAAATATATCAACAGTATGCAGCCATTTCTAACCCGTTTATCTCATAAAGCGGCCTGAAGAGGTCTGGACCCGTCCACATAAACCGATTGTTACAACTCTCGCTTTACTCGATTGTTGGTCATTTGTGAGTTATGGTTTGATGGTGTTTGTTGTCTGTTTTCATTCAGTTCAGTTTTTAGCTTAAGGAGATGAAATGCATGAGGATTGTTGTTTCCGCAGCTCTCGCTGTGCTGTAGGTTTGAGTAAATGTTTCAGCAGACGTTTGAGACTCGTTACACTACAGTTTGGGAGTCCAGAGCTTCATTAGGGAGAATGACAGAGCTCCTCCGACCCGCCGTGTTTTCAGTATCATTAGCAAACGCTTCTCAGTTCCTTCGGCCAATTAGACTCTTAAACCCGTGTGTGAGAGGAAGACGGCTACTGACATCTTCCTCAGAAATGCCAGCACGGTCATTATGAGAAGCACTTTATAATAAAAACATTTTCTGCTCTTCTCTTTAATTGAAAGATTTTAGGTACGAGGGAACCGTGCTGTCGCGCTGGGAATCATTTTATCTTTGAGAATGTCAGGAGCTGAAAACTGATTCCACGCCAGGGAAATACTTCATGTGCTTCATTCATCAAATCTCCCTGTTTTAGGAGATTATTTATTGGTTTTCATGTTGATCAGTTTCATCAGTGGGTTAAAGTTTAAACTGACAGACACTGAATAAATGCTGATATTCAGTGGGAAAGAGTTTAACAGAAGCAGTCCATCTGAATATGAATGCATGCATGTCAGAAATGGCAGGAGTTTTGCTGAAATCGCCAGCTGACGTCTGATTGGCTGCTGCACGTGTGCAAACATACCGCGTTCGTTTGATGTTAAACACGCTTAGACATACAGCTAAACTATACTAGACATCCATAACTAATGTTCTGCTTTATTTTATAAAAAGTTATAGAACTAATCAAGACTTTCACTTTGAATAGATCACAAATGTAATCAGACATTTGCCCTATTGTCTTCCTGTCCAGCTGGTTTCTTCTTCCTGTCAGTGTGAATCAGACTGACTGAAGTTTGGTGAAGAGGTGAAGTTTAGCAGTTTCTTCATGCTGATCATTTCCAGACAATGAAAGTAGAACTAATCTCAAAAGTGTGACTATATAAGTGTGTGTGGTTTATGAGGACACAAATGTGTATAATGACATGGGTATATCAGAGGTATTACAATATGAAGGTGGTTTATGAGGACACTGCCTATGCCCCCGTAATTCAAAAGGTTTAAAAAACATACTAAATGGTGTTTTTTTGAAAATCTAAAAATGCACAAAGTCTCCTGTGAGGGCTAAGTTTAGGTGTAGGGTTGGTGTAGGGCAATAGCACACACAGTTTGTTCAGTATAAAAACCATTACACCTATGGAGAGTCCCCATAAACCACAAAAACCAACATGTGTGTGTGTGTGTGTGTGAGAGAGAGTGTGTGTGTGTGTGTGTGTGAGAGAGAGAGTGTGTGTTCCTGGTAAACCCTACGTTATGGGGACAAAATGTCCCTACAAAGATGGCAATATCCAAAATCCTTGTCCTTGTGGGGACATTTTTGGTCGCCATGAGGAAACAAACTTATAAATCATACAGAATGAGTTTTTTTTGAAAATCTAAAAATGCAGAAAGTTTTCTGTGAGGGGTAGGCTTAGGTGTAGTTCACGAGTTCACACTTACATATAATAAATAGAATAACGTTTATGTATATTTGGCATGCTGTCCGAGGGGAGGGCTCCGAGCTGGGTTTTGGCCCGAACCCAGAGTACCCCCCTATATTTAGGACAGGAATAGTTGTAAGTGCGGACTGCGGAGAAGGGGTGGCGGAGGGATGCTGGAAAACGGCCAATAAACAGAGGTAAGTCTGCTGTGTATATATACACTCCTCTTATCTTGTTAACTGGGTTGATTACTGATTGTTCTCCTCTTGTGTTAATTAGGTTAATTATCTGAACGTGCTCCTCCCGAACTTTGTTAATAAAACATCATGTGTAGGGTGATATAAAATACCGTTGTACAGTATATAAACCATTATGCCTATGGTGAGTCCCCATAAACCAACATAAACCCAACATGCGTGTTGGTGCACCTGCAGCTTCTTTCTTCAGTCTGTCTCACTCTGTTTGGCTCTCATTTGCACAGGCCTTCATCAGTAATGCAATAAAGTCCAGTTTACTTACTTAAATTATCATTTATTTATTTATATTTCATACAACATAATTTACTGACACAACACACTAACATACAGTGACATTGGCAAACAAATAAATTAGACATGAGTAAAATGCATAGAATTTACAAAAATACATTTTATGAGCAATGATGAAGACATTTATTAATCTGACAGATAATCATGAGACAGTAAAAAAATGAATGCAGCAGACATCATTACATACGATAAATAACAAATAGGTTCAACAAAAACCAAGAAAGTATTTACTCACATACATCTGTTCCTGTGAGTCAGGAGTTATACTGATGATGATTAGTGCATGTCTCTAGTGCAAATATCTACATCACAGCGTTTAACTTATTGCACTTTAACTGAATTTATTGCACATTTTAAAATATATTTTTAAAATCCCTATGTTTATGATGTTTGAGCACACAAAATACATATATATCCACTATCTACCACCATCCACTCTAATAAACACAGTATTTGAGAATTCACAGTATTCTAAACAAGTATTTCTACACTCAGTCTGTGCTTTCACACAGATATTCACATTCATAAGCAGTTATTTTAAGATTAAGTTCTTTAAATGCATCATTTCATGTAGTATGTAAAGTATATGTATATTTACGTGTGTGTGTTTGACTAGTTGTGGCAATTTTAGCAATTTGACTTTTACTTAAAATGTGCTTTTACAGACTACACACTAACAAGCATGTAAGCTTATACATACATACATAACTATATAGCATAAGTATATATAAGTATAGTTATCTAAATATGTTAACATGGTAATATTTTTATATTTCTATGTATAAATACATGCCAGTATATAGTATATGTATGTAACACACACACACACACACACACACACACACACACTCCTCTCCAGTCAGAGAGATTTCTATTCTAAAAGCAGCGCAACAGTTTACAATGCTGGTTATTGTTGCTATGAAAATATCAAAGCGTGATGCAGTTATTTTGGCGTGTTCCTGTGATCGGTGTGTTTAGTGCACAGGATCCTCATGTCCTGCAGTCCCTCATCCAGCGCTTTCACAAACAGCCCTGAACACGTCTCCTGACTCTCTCTGAAGCTGGACACACAGAACAGCATGTGACCGGGCCGTGGGTTATAACACACACCATAACCATCAGGAACCACCGGACCGTAGCAGCAGAACATCTCCTCTGTAGTGGGAACCTTCATGGAGGAGCATCACACATACTGTACATCATCTCAGCATCATTAAACCATTTACACCAATCCCTGCTGCCACTATTTGCAGAAGTGACTTACTTAGAATAATTCTAAAACAATGGAGAATAATACAACAGAGTGCGAAGAGTGAAATATGATCTGGAAGACTCAATGACTGTATTCTCACCTCATATATTTCCTGTCCTTATGGTACAGTTAGAGGACAAAGACCATTTTAAAAACAAAGTTCTGGCATGAATCTGTAGATGACGCAGTCCGATAGGTCTAACTCAATCTAACACAATGACATCATTATTACACGGCACTGCTGATTGGTTCTCTCCTGTATCAGTAGCCAATGAGCTCGCTGCTCAACATTCAAATATATGACTAGTGCTTGCTGTAGCAGTTTGCAGCGTGCTTCAGAAACCCTCCACCTTCCCCAGCTCCACCTGTGTAGATCAGGGTGATCATGTATGCTGTATATGGGGGTTATTTAATGTATATGTGCAACAGCAGTATATCTTACATGCTCACAGCTTGTTGTGGATGTATTGGTAGCAGCAGCGTAGCAGATCTATTCCGGCAAGACCAAATACATTAGCATTGTCATGTACATTACCATGCTAATTACTCAGAGAGTTGTCACGACAGAACTATGGTTAATGATTGAAATGCATGGGAGACCATACCTACACGTCACGTCACTCTAAGCTGTATTGTGTTTATGTAGTATGCTGCTCTTACCTGACTGGTTGACAGTATGAAGTGGTTACTAATGTGGTACGTTTCATCAGAGAAAATGTCTGGCGTCTCCATTTTCATCTCCTTGGCAATTTCACGTAGTCCTAGTAAGTGATTGTCCGTCCCCATCCCCGTGACGGCCTGCAGACGGTCAGACAGCTCATCAGCGCACACATAAAAACACCAGCGTGACGTCAGGCATCTGTATTCTCTCACCAGAGCTGTGATTTTACTCTGAGCATCTACAGCAGCTCGCAGCTTCTCCATCTTCTCTGTGTCCTGGAATGAAGAGCTGAGATTAAAGCTAGATATTCTGTGTTTATGGCAGAAGATAAAGGAGGGACGGAAAAACGTGAAACCTGAGCAGATGTTCCTCCGTCTGTCATGGCCTTCACAAAGGCCAGCGCCTCAGGAGTGCTAGAGCGGATGTTGTCCACGCGTCCCTGCTGGAAGCGGCGGAGAGAAGCGCTCTCGTAGGTGGACACGAGTCTTCTGTGACACCTGTGGAAACAGCGAGCGACGTCGAGTCCGGCTCTGAGAAGGAAAAGTCAGTCTTCGCTCCTCACCTGTAGAAGGCCAGCTGAAGAGCCAGCTGTATGAAGGCGTCTGGACTCATCTTCTGCTGCTTGATGAACTCCTTCCCATAAAGCGCAAACGTGAAAACATTCATGTCGAGATTCCTCACGAGTCTAGAGAGAGAAGAGCATTCAGAGCGCCAATCAAACCACGGCTGATGCCTGCAGGGTCAAGCTTTCTAACAAAATGAGAAACTGAAAAAATTCTGTTGATAATCAGCTGTTACTAGATCTCCACTGGAAGAGTTTGATTCACCTGTGCAGGTGATCTGCAGCGGATGCCAATGCGCCTTGAATCTGACAGGAACATTTCCACAGTAATCTGCGCGGATGAGGAAGTTCAGACTCACTCCGGCCGGAGCTCTGCTTACAGGAGCGTCTGCAGCAAAGAGACCTTCATTCAGCTTCAGTTATCATAGCGTCATTTCACAGACTCTCACATTTGTCCAGAGCTTCAGAAAGTAACTTCAGCCATTAGTTAGCAGAAGAGCTCAGTTGTGCGATCAGCGGTGTTGATACGCACATGTTTTTTAGCAGATGTTCAGTGCACTGCACCAGAACGATTCCCTCGAACGGCGAGTGCTCACACACGACCCCACAAACACCGTCAGCGCCGATCACAAACTGAAACACAAACACATCAGCAGTGCTCTCGTTAACTGCTCAGTCAGGGTGTGTCTGCAGTATAGGGGTGTAATGGTACTCGCATTCGTACCGAAAATGTTCGGTATGGGTCTCGTTGTTCAGTACGCATGTGTACCCAACAAATATTCTTTTTTTTTTTTTAAAGGAAATTCAGACAATAAATGCCGTTTTGGTGGTCTTTGATGTGGAGTGACAGATCGCTGTATTAACGCCTCAGTTCAAAAGGCAGAGAGATCATCCCTTCCTCTTTATCACTAGTTTTAATGTGAAATAAACATGAATGAACATCTCATGCCTCATGTAATTGCTCAATCAGTGTTTCAACTGCACAAAGACATTATTAAACAACTTGTAAACAAAATGCCCCATAACATTTAATTTACCTCAGGCAAGTCATCAATGTCCACAGCTCGTTAGTTTGCTAGAGAAATTAAGTCCAGAAAAGAGCATTTCAAGAAATATCAGCCTAGACTATATACTCATTAAATATTACTTTTACTGTTATTGATGTCTTAACTATTTACAGTTTTTCTCAATTGATCTGACACGTGTGTGTGTGTGTGTGTGTGTGTGTATCCACCACTGTGCTGTAAAAGACTAATCTATTGTTATCAGAAAATTTTGTTTGCAGTTCTTGATGCAATTCGTTTTTCAGATGGGTGATAGAAGTTGGACTATTTTTTACATTTTTACAACTTTTTGTTGTTGTTTGTATAGATATAAACAATATATATCAAATAAAACTCCTTGTTGAAGAATTGCAATAAACGTGTATTTTCATTAGTATATTTGTGCATCTACAGCTGACTATGTTTTATAATCATTAGAGAACAAACCTATATATTTGATGTTAATATTTACTTTTAATAAATGCATTACTAGAAAAAATTGCAGTGCTTCATTTTGCAGTAAAGTTGAACTGTTTGGTTAAGATAAGTTTGTGTTTGGATGGCTGTGCTAATTGTTTTGAGAACAAGTACACTGCATTGGAGAAAAGTGTCAAATCGACTGAGAAAAACTGTAATATGTTATGAAATGAGTTATGACAGCCACGGTGTAAATGATTATATTTCAACAACAAATAGAAATTTAGTAATTTAGAATTTAATTTAAAAACTGCATTATGTGCAATTTACATATTTGCATATGATTTTTTAAGTTGAGTGTTGATTATTATATTCAACTATAATAAATAGTAATTAAATTTAAGTTTGGGCTTTGTTGTTAATTGCAACCTAGATAATGTAGAAGGACTAGTTTAGAGCAGAAGCTGAGGTAGAGTTTTATCCCTCAGAACATTTTAATTATAAAACAGATCCGGACCTTGATTCTGATTGGTTGAGCTGCGTTTGAAGCCGTTGTAAATTACTCAACAAACCATGGCTGTATCCGAAATCGCCCCCTACACCCTCAAATAGTGCACTATTTGAGGGGACAGCCATTTTAAGTGTTCGAAACCATAGTGGATGTTCTCGAGTGCACTCATTCAATCCCACAATGCACCGCTAAAACGAGTGTACAACCGATGTACACTCAACAGCTAGAGAACTCCCAGAATGCACTGAGAGTTGTGCGCCGAATGAATTCCCGCGTCTCACCAGAAGATGGACCCGCAGCTGAATCCTCCATTCATTCATTTTAGAAGCACTCGTCCACGCGTAATACAGCGTAATACAACACAGGTACAAAATTTATTGTAAATTGACTATTAGGGTTTACACATAATTTCCGTGACAGAGTTCAAGATAAATCCTTCAATCTTAATGCTGGAGCTGCCCGTTTCAAATTATTATTAAACAGCAAGTAAACTATGCAAAAGCGGCAGTCCTTCCGGTGCACGGAGTGTCCGAATTCACTCACTCGTTTTCATTCACTCCTTCAAGTGAACTGTATGAGTGGACTAATGTAGGGAATAGGGAATGAGGGTATAGGGGGCGATTTCGGAGACCGCCCTACACCTTTGTTTACTTTGTACCATAGGTTCCAACAACAACTGTTTCTGAGGAACTACATTGTTTGGTGGAAGAATACTGTTTTTATTAATATCATTACACTTTATTTGCTCCGTTTTATTTTGTGAAACCTTACTAAGCATATGGAATAACGTTTTATAAAAGCAATAAGCCCCGTGAAGCCGTGGTTTACATTGAATTTATAACTCCGCTTTGCATCGTGCCTAACAACACCCCTTAGCTGTTATAAATTCACTGTAAACCACGGCTTCACGGGGCTTATTGCTTCATTATCTTAAATTGAAAGAAGAGTAATTAGTTCAGTAAACCACTGTTTAATGTATAAAAAAAGCAATTTTGTTTAGTTTTTCCTCTTGCTGTACCGAAACCATTCTGAATCATGATGTAAAAACCGAGGTATGTACCGAACCGTCATGTTTGTGTACCGTTACAGCTGTAGTCTGCAGTGTGCCATTCCTGCTCTGAACAGAATTACAAAACAAGCAAACGTTTCCCAAAGACTCCTGCTGGCCGTTCCTCCAAGTTCCCAGAGTTTGGCTCCAGAACACATCTGCACATCTGAACACTTTCAGTTACTGAGTGTCTATGGTTTACCTGCAGGGGTTTGTCGTACCAGCGGTTCGCCCCGTTCTTTTCGCGTCCTCCTCCGTGGAGCACCAGTGCAGCTCTGTTGGCGTCGCTGGGTTCGAGTCCCGCGGGATCATCCAGACAGACGACGCACACGCAGCGCTCCATCAGCTCCACAGACTCTCTGTTCACTGGATCTGCTTCACAGATTGTTCACACATTAAAATGCATCTCTGTCACACACGGGATTGTGGGAAAGTGATTTCCCTTCTGGATAACGGTGAAATCTGGCACTGAGCTATGAAAGTAAGCTGAGTGTTTAATCTGTCTGTCTCTCTAGCTATTAGCACCATGTCCGTGTGGTGTTGTGTGGACCTTTGAGCAGCTGGTCTCTGGCTCGGGCCCAGTCCGCCCGGCCCCCGGCGGTCAGCAGTCCCACGGCCGGCTGCTTCTGCTCAGCGCTCAGCGTCTGCTCATAGATCCACTCCAGCTGAGCCTGGACATCTGCCTCCTTCAGTTCACAGCTTCCTTCCATCAGATTCAGTGCAAAGAACTGAGAACGTGAACCAGACGCGCGTCTTTAGTGAACAGACACATGCAGTGCTAGTATTGAGCTTTTAGTGAGAGAAGAAATCAGTGCCACATACATGAGATGTAACATTCACATTTATTCATTAAGCAGACCCTTTTATCCAAAGCGACTGGAGGAATGAGGAATACAACAAGCGATTCATCTTAAGGAGGCAATAAACACAAGTGTCACTAATGCTAAGTTTCAGACATCGTTCAGAATAGTACAAGCTAGAAAGGGAAGGAATAAGGATTAGTGAAAGCACAGAAGGGTTTTTTTTCACCAGGATGCAGCACATACTAATGAAGACCTGATTATTATGATTTTTTTTATTGGATCTAATATTGGCTAGCAGATAGCAACTAGCAGCGTTTGATTGTTTGTTCAGTGGTTTTTGTGCACAGTGGCCGGATCTCAAACAGCGCTGGTGTCAGCGGCTCCCCGCGGCTCTGATTGGGTTATTGAGTTATCAGACTGGACCTCATTAGAGACACTTCCCAAGCCATTTCCAGGTAAACAGCCCTTGAGCTGGCAGCTCTCCGCAGGAGAGAAAAGCGGTGAAGAGCGTCTGTCGATGGAGCCACAGGACCTGCAGTTAATTTAAGAGCCTCTCAAGCCTCGATTCAACCCTGATTAGCTGGATCAGATTAAGGTGACCGCAGATATTCTTCAGTGAGCCGACTGTAATGTGTGATTCTGTAGAATCAGGACTAAACGTGGCCTTTTCTCGACTCATTTATCACAGATCGATCATTTCTCCAAACATGAGAGACTCATTCAGCAGCACTCTGGTGTAACACAACAAAAGCACACACCTGATTTTTACAGGCTACAATGACATGTCCCGCATCAGACGCACTGTCCGGCGTGATGAGTGTGTCCTGCTTGAGTCCAGCCCGTCTGTAAGAACTGAACAGACGCTTGTACTGATCCATACAGAGCGGAGAGTCGGCCTTCTGACCGTGAGCCACGTCCAGCAGCAGAGTCTGCCTACAACACACACACACACACACACACACCCCCCAATATACACACACATGCACACACACACCCCAACACACACACACACCCCAATATACACACACACGCACAACCCAACACACACACACACACACACATGTTGGTTTTTGTGGTTTATGGGGACTCTCCATAGGTGTAATGGTTTTTATACTGAACAAACTGTGTGTGCTATTGCCCTACACCAACCCTACACCTAAACTTAGCCCTCACAGGAGACTTTGTGCCTTTCTACTTTCCCCCAAAAAACTCACTCTGTATGATTTATAAGTGTTTTGAAAAGTGGGGACATGGGTCAATGTCCTGAAAAGTCACCTTCACCTTGTAATACCTGTCATACCTGTGTCATTATACACATTTGCCCTCATTTGTTACAATAACGCACACACACACACACACACACACACACAGCGCTCATGTGTTACTGACAAAGACTAAACTAGCTCAGCTGAATTAGATGAAGGATGCTGATTTACCCGTCCACCGCTGCTTTGTATTGAGAAACACTCAGGATGAGACGAGCAGCAAACCTGGACAAACACAAGAGACACACACCCATTTAACCTCTAATTCAATCAAAGAGTCAGACAGAGATTGAGACATCTTACATATGCCCATCAATCTGACGTGTTCGAAAATCTCATTCAAGATGGCCAGAGACACCTGCAAACACTGGTCAGATCTTACAGAGCAAATCCAGCTCTGTGCTGTTTATGAAGTCGCATACAGCAAATACAGTCTGTTTGGTGGTGGATGTTTCAAACACACAGGATTCCTCATCTTGAGCACTCACATACTTACAGTTTTTTCAGCTGTTTACACACAAAATATTTCCTTGTCACACAGTTTCTGAAAGCTGTCACTCAAACAGCAGAAGCACACACCAAACCTGCAAAACCAGACACTAATTCTCAGACTTTGACTCAGTTTTCAATTTCATAAAACACACAATAACAATAACACAACACACAATTCTCTATGTAACACAAAGGTGTTTGCAAATGTTTGCTTTTGAGATGTGTTTGTGATATTTTAAATGCATTGCTTCATTTTGGAAGAGATGTGAGGCAGTTTGCATTTTGTGTGCAATTCTTGGATTTGTGCGTAATGTTTTTTAGAAAAAGGGGCAAAGTTTTGTAAGTGTGAAAAAACTGTAAGTGTGTATAGATCCACTAATATTACTTTAAAGCAGGGGTGCCCAACCCTGTTCCTGGTGATCGACTGTCCTTCAAAGTTTAGCTCCAACTCTAATCAAACACACCTGAAGCAACTAATTAAGGTCTTCAGGATCGCGTGAAAATTAAAGTCAGGTGTGTTTGATTAGAGTTGGAGCAAGACAGTCGATCGCCAGGAACAGGGTTGGGCACCCCTGCTTTAAACAGACTGTAGTCACCGCTGTGTTGACCAGTGATTCTGCAGTCATGACCGTCCACAAAATACAGACCAGATGCTGCTGCATGATCTTCATTGACGTTAGGTGTGCATGAATTAATTAGTGCTCTTTATTTACTCACAGCAGAGAGTCTTTCACGTCTCTGAAGGATTGTTTGGGGAACACCAGCGCAGGACTGGAGTTCACGGGAAGCGCGAGTCTGTTCTTCAGATACATGTCTTCCAGCCAGAAGTCGAACACCTGAGAAAAACACAGCAGAGCCATCAGCTCATCATTTCCTGAGCTCTAATTAAACTCGTTTGAGGCGTGAAGCTACACTGTCTTTGAAGGAGAAAGAGGGACAAAAACACAATGAAATATTATTTTAGTAAAGTGCCATTATTTATCAGGTGCTGCTGTCACATTAAAGCTGTGATGTTTCCTGGCAGACGGATCAATAGCCACAGATCAGTTGCTCATTATTTTTCTTCATCTGTTTTAATGGGACTTTAATAATAAATCGGTGTGTCTGGAGTATGTTAACTGCTCTGAACGCCGTCCGTTCCTGTGATAGCTCAGGGTTCAAGCTCTCTAACGGTGTTTGTACCCAGTTCTCTGTCTTTTCTCTTTTCTCCAGCAGCAGTTTTTGCAGTCTTTCTCCAATGCCTCCGTGTTTGCCAAACGTCTCCACCATGGCTTTGGTCTTGAGGAACTGTGTTTCAGGAATAAGGTGTTTGACGGATCTCAGGTAGGCGTCCAGTGTGTGCTGCAGGTCCGGCACAGGGAGTTTGGGCAGCATCTGGAGAAGAGAAGAAGAATGAATGCTATTCATCACAGTCCCATATAGACAGATAAGTAGAGATGATTCCTCAAACTGTTGGACAGGACCGTGTTTTCCAGCGGTTCTGCCTCCGGTGGAGGAGCATTAATGAGACAGTAACGCTTGAGTCTCTCTGATGTTTTGTGTTCTCAGCTCTCGCTTTAATAATTTATAGGAATAGCTTTAAGACAAATGGAGGAAAGATTTTAAAAGCTTTTCCTGCTGGTCAAAAATACTATTTTGATTAACAAAATGCAAATGGGGCACGGATATGGTTGAGAAACACTATCTCACAAAATATTGTTAAAATCTATTAATAAAAGCAGATCTTCAAGCTATAGATTTACCTGTTTTAAAATAGTAGAAAAGGTACATTTAGTTATATTTTGTACGTACATCCTGAAAATCATATGTTCATTTATGAAATTTTTCAATCTGAAGAAAAAATCTACAAAAGTAAAATCAGATGGCAGCTGATGCGTGTCTGTGTTTTTCAGCTCTTTGGACAAGAACTAAGCTTTTCTCCTCTGAAGATGAGACAGCTGAAAACAGTCGTGATGTTATATCAACACTATAGCTCATCTGTAGGGTTAGAAGACTTTTGTTTTTTGGTAACAACAGTAACAATCATAGCAATATTTATTTGCTTACAGTGCAGTCGCTGTGGGCTTCGGCTGTTTCTCTCTTCATCTTGAGTTTCTCTGCAGCTTCTGAACTGATGTTTGATTCCTTAACTCTGCAAACTCTGTCCTGTGGAGACTGTCCAGCACCTCTCAACATTACCCTCAGTCAGAAACACCCTTACATCTGAACTATATCAGGAATAACCAAATGCAGTGGACACTGTCCATCAGATAATATTCGGGTTTCTATTCCAGACAGTGTTGTTTTAGTGTGATGGATGGAGCTGAACGCTTGCTCAGAGTTCATCAGAGGTGGGAGCAATTATTTACCCAATTTAATTTCCATTCATTTGAATTGATTGGTCAGTGAAATTGACTAAACAATATGAAAACAGAAGCTAATGTTGCGCTTGAAGTGTTTTTATAGTCGCTGCAGACAGAGACGCTCCTAACCTGATCAATAAACGCGGCATTGAGCTACAGTCCAGCCTTCAACACATGCAGATCTGATCAAAACATCCGATACATCACTTTATTTGCTCTTATTTAAAGAAATAAATAAATCTTAGAATCAGCAATGGCAGTTTGAATCAGGTGTACATTGACAGAACTATAGTATTTATTTGAATAAACTGTCAAATACTAATCTCTAGAGAAATTAAATAAAAAAATTCAAAAGTTCAGCAGAATGAATGAACTGATGTATAGCTCACCTGTGTGATCGGTGTCTGTGTCTCCGGCGGCGCGTCAGCTGTCTGTCAGCCGCTCTGTGGCTCCGGTCTCCGGTGTCCGTGACTCCGCCCCCCGCGCTGACGCTCCTGCAGGTGTTTCCAGAACTGCTGCTCTTTCTTCTGTTCCACCAACTTATGCTAGACAAAATATTTAATGCTCTACCTATAGTTTTTTTCTGATTAGAACATATACTTAGGTAAATACTGATTAGTAAAGTTTATTTTCATCATATGAAATGATGAACAGTGAATCGTTTAATATATATATTTTTTTTGTGGTGAAAAGACCCTAACGCTGATAATTAAGTTGCAAAACTTGTAGGGGAAGGATGACATTTTTATTTCAGAGCTGTTACTAAATAATTTGTCTTTACAATTTGCTTATATTTGTTCCCACGTTAATAGGTCCAGATTATATATTTCGTTTCCATGCAAAGTGATGAAACCCACACGAATCCAGACGGACTCAAAACTCCTCGGCTGTCGATTAAAGATCCTTCTTAGGACTTTTGAGAATTTAAATATAAAAAACGACAACTTCATTCGTTGCCACATTTATTAGTAGTGATTCAGTCAGTAAAAAGGCACATGTATGGAAATATGACCATTGGTTTTATTTGGATTTTGTGCAGTTACATCTACTCACATCTTCTACACACAACAGGAGAGAGAGTCGCTCAGAGCCAAATGTTATAGTTTCTATCTAAATCATAAAAGACAGGTCTCTGAGCGGACACAGTCATGAGTGAGGGGATAAATATTGCACACCAGGGCTGAACGTTTGAGATATGATCTCTGTAGTTAAATGAACTCGGGTCCCGACGATTCCTCCTCCGAGAGAGACCGGGCTGTCTCGAAGAGCCCGTTCTCGTCCACAGTACACACGTTATCGGTGGTGGTGCACAAGCCCTTTCTCCTGAGTCTGCGCTCCTGCATGCGGATGGAGTCGTAGAGTCCCTTGGGTTCTTCCTCCAGCAGCACGTTCCTCTCGGAGCAGGACTTCTTCATCTGGCACACGCAGCGGAGCAGCAGCAGCGCCGGCGCGTAAAGCACGTTCACCAGACCCATGCCCAGGTTCAGCTGAACGAAGCCCAGGTTGTGCACGATCTGCCCCGCGACTACAGGTCCCAAAGCGTAGGCGAGAGAGTACGAAATGTCCGCGATGGCAAAGACGCTGCCATAGACGGACACGTGACGCACGTCCACCAGGAAGGCCAGCGTGGGCAGCAGCGCCGTGTCCACCAACGCGATGCCGAAGCAGACGCCGCACAGCGGGAGCATCAGCTGCCCGGGGGTCCTGCAGGCGGGCACCGTGCAGGAGCTGGCCCCGATTATCACCATCCCGAGCGCGCCGTAGAACCACTGCAGCTCCGGGTACTTGGCGGCCAACCGGACGGTGATGTAAACCCCGAGCACGTGAGGGAAGAAGGCGGGCAGCCAGATCAGACCCATCTCCCACTTCGAGGCGTTCATCGTGCTCGCCATCCAGCTGGAGATGGTGGGCTCCAGGAACGCCAGCGGGATGTTGCAGACGGTCAGCGCGCCCGCCACCACGGCGATGTACGGGTCCGTCATGAGCCGGTGGATGGGCGTCCCGACCGGCATGTTCGCGCGAGTGCCGTTAGAGAACGGTCTGATCACGGTCAGGAGAAGAACACCGTCCACCAGGCACACAGAGGCCAGAACTATGAACGGGACGCGTTTCCCTGCGAACTCATACAGGACTCCGCCGAACGGAGGCGCCACGAGGCTCCCGAACGAGATGAAGGCGAGCGCGACGCCCAGCGCGCGGCTCCGCTCCGCTTCCTCCGTGTATCTGTCCGCGATCATCGCGATCCCGGAGGTGTCCGCGAACGCCGAGCCCAGACCCTGCAGGCTGCGCGCCGCGAACAGCGTCCCGTAGTTCTCCGCGAACGCGAAGATGCAGGTGGAGACGAACATGACCAGCAGCCCGATCAGCAGCGGGATGTCGTACCCCACGCGGTCGATGAAGGTGCCCGATAACGGGTTGACCATGAGCTGCAGAATGGCTTTGGAGGCGAACAGCACCCCGATCTGAATGTCCAGATTGTTCTGGTTCGCTTTGATCACGGAAGAGTTGGCGTGAGTGCGCGCCGCCTGCTCTGTCTCCAAATCCGCGAGATAGTCGGGAATGATGGGAACGATCACCATGTAGAGCATGTTGTCCAGCAGGAGCGCGACGCAGACGATCACCAGAATGAGCTTTCTCTGCCGGTTGGGGTCTTGCATTGCGTTGCCGAGCTGTTTAGTTCTTTCGCCCATTTCGGACAACTTTAGGGCGGCAGATTTCGCCAAACCGGCAGAGCCGTCAGACTCCATGACTGTCTAAAAGTCCGTTCACCTCAAGAGAGCTTCAGTGCTTCAGAGCGCAGTTTCATTCCTCTCCTGCGCAGCGACGCGTCTGGCTTTTACGCACGAACTTCCCCGGTGTCCGGCGCGTCTGACAGGTGACGCGCTACTCTTCTCTCTTCGAGTGTACAGTCCTGAGCTTCGCTTTCTGCATTTCCACTTCTGCTGAGCTTCTTTACATTTACATTCCTGTTGCGCGTTCTCTGGTGCGCGCGCAGCGGTCGTTCACATCAGTTTTTCTTCCTTCAGAAGCAACAGACTCGCTGTGAGCACAAACTCTGCCACGGTCAGTTTCCTCTGGTTTCTCTCCTCTGGTCATCAGCTGCCTCCGTCTGCTAATTCTCTGACTGACCAATCAGTCTTGATCACACGCCACAAAAATATAGTGTTCTTACGAACCGTAACTGACCCCGGACCAGCTCTTATTCTATTCTCCAAACACTGAAAACCGAGCAGAAGTACATCAAGATTCTCCTGCATCGCGTACTCGTGTCTAAAACACTTCTGCTAATTAACAGCAATCTGTTTGCTGCACAAATCACAGATGTATGAATAAATCATTAATAATCGCAGCGCAGGGACTCCAGTCAGATCAGGTTAAATGCACTCAGAGTTTGGACAATTCAGTGTCAATAGAATATTCTGATAATAGAGTTTGCTATTTTTTTATTTTTGCTATTTCTATTTTTATGCGAATGTATTTGTGTGAAGTTTAAATTATTCTCAGTGTTGGCGGCTTCAGGGCCATTATTTAAAGGAGGAAAAATATAATCATCAACTATTATTTAAATATTTGAATTCACAAAATAATGACATCACAATAACGTTATATCACGTTTTTGGAAAGCATTTGGGAAAATATTAAAACAAGCCACCGATCTGTCTACAAGTTATTAAACAGATTTATGTCTTATCATGACATAGGCAAAACTCATTTTTGGCCCCTCCCTGGACCCTTCCCTATTAATATATAGTATTACCACCCCAGACAACAAAAATATTTCGTAATCAGTGGAAACTGTTGTTTTTCCATCGCTATAAACTCTTGCGTTCAGTCAATAAAGATCGAATGTAGTTCTTAATTTGTTTGGATATATGGAGAAAGACCATTAATAGGTTCCTGCGTCGTGGTCACATTACTTCTGATGCGCACAGATTTGATCGTAGAGTCTTTGACGTGGAAGAGTGTTTAGCGTCACGTCAGGGTCTGGGCAGACATACACACTTTTTCTTGTTCGAGTGGGGTAGACTGAGTACAGCAGAGACACTTTCTGCTTTTTTCATCACTACACAAAAACTAGATGCTGAAATGAAGTGATTTTTCGCATATTTCTTTTGCTAGTGTACTAAAATATCATAAATTAATAATAGCCATAAGTACTTTATATTTTCCACAATTAGCTCATAAACATGAGGTGCATTTTTCTCAACTGTACCCATATGGTGCACGTTTCTCCAGATTATGAAAAGACCCTGTATAGCACAATGTCATAAAATGTCTACTTTTCGAGCACAGAGTAACGTTTGCAATATGTTAAGTTTAACGATCATAAACGATGAATAAGCTATTCATTGTTGAAGGGACATGGTGAAATACATGAAAATCTCACCTTGGAAAAAAACTTGCCGATATCTTCGGAGTTGAAAGACGCACAAATTAAAAATTTCCCACGATCACTAATACACGTGTGTGGAGCAAAAATCACGGCTCGGGGTTCTTGTGTACTCCAGTTATTTAAGGTGTCTCAAATGTACTCAGTCTACCCTACTGCAGGTTTTGGGAAATGTAAGCTGTTCTTGCAGCTCGCTGTTCTAAATGAAAGAATTTGGACGATGACTGGCGATCTTTTACATGTTAATGACATTAATTATGAGTCGTTTGCAAGGCAGAGAGCTGAAACCATTCAGTTGCGCGCAAGTTCAAGATCATTTGCGATTCATAGATTTGACATCTGAAAGAGACGCGCACGAGCGTTCATTCACTGAACCACCCTTACGCATAATTGAGAGATGATCGTGAGATCAATTTTAAGATGGTTTCTGCGCAACATTTTATAAATAAGGCCCCAGGAGTGAATTATTTCTCTAATAATTTTAACGGCATCGAGTCACAACCACATCTCAAGACAGCGCTGACAGCACGTTTCTGTGCGCGTCTGTGAGAGAAAGAAAGCCTCATTTCCGTATAAAGGTGTATAACATGGAAATAGTTTTTTTAGTCATTTTTTACCCTATTGTTTTTTATATTTATTTGCTCAATGTCTTCTGGAGTTTCGGTTCTTTTACTGTTGTAGATAGCCCATATAGCTATATCAAAAACTATTATATATCTCTTCATTGTGTTTGGACGAGCACGTGCCTAGAATGCCTATGCATTAATCCGACCCTGCAAGTATTAAACTGCAAATGTAAAAAACATTAACATTATTTTTTGTTATTTACAGTGTTTTATACGGTGACCCAGTAGTGCACAACACAATAACATTAAAAAAGCAAACATAAGTTCACAACACAACGGAAATGCTCCCGACCACTAGTTGTTGGAACTCCGATACTTCCTCAAGACGCCATAAGAACTTTTAAATGAACAACGTGTTTTTTCTTGAATGATTTTATATCGTGGTAATCTTAATGTATCGATTCATGAGCAGAAAATAAATCAATATTATTTTCGATTTGGACAGTTTAGCTCTGCTCTTGTTTTATGAACGCCCAACTGAAATATCATTTCAACCCTTGTCTTCTTAGGCTGGCATGTTTTGTCCATTTTGTGGACACGATCTGGGGACTGTTTTAGTATTTTGCGGCTCGTGTGGTCGTAATGTTCAGTTTTTGGCTGAAGTTCAAAGTGCTAAGTTTGTATCAAGACTGTTTACTGTTATGTAATATACATATTTTGAACACTGGGCTCAAATAAAAATGACAATATTATTATAGGAAGAACCTAAAGTTACTCTTATTGGAGCATGCAGTTTATTCACTAAATGTTAGGCAGGTGTTTCTAACAATTAAAGTTGTGATTTAAATAGTACCACTTCATGTTTTTAAAGTTAGCATGTGTCCAATTAAATTAAGTATTATTTATGTCTCTCTTTGTATTGTCATTTAAAACACCTTAATTCAATATTTATTCTTTCTTGATGGTTAGTCATCTGTTTAAGTTTCTGAGGACGATCTTCTTCAAAAGTACTTCAGAGATGGATACAGTTACAGTGTCATTCTGGATTTCTTGGCATTGAAGCACATTAAAATGAGCCTTCGTACCCTAAAAAAAATTGAACAACCTGTCCTTGTACAAAAGAAAAAACTACTCGCCCTTGGAAATAGTTTGGACTGCTATTACTAATGAGTTGAGTGGTTCTGGACAGCATTATGGCTACCGCACAATGTGCCAGACCCTACGACAAAAACACAATCTTACAGTGAGGAGGCAAGATATAATGCTTATGATGGCAGACCTTGATCCAATAGGCATTGAACAACACTCAAGAAGATTTGTGAGAAGGGTTTACTATTCTTTGGGGCCAAATCATGTCTGGCACGTTGATGGCTATGACAAATTAAAACCATATAGTTTAGCTATAAGTGGCTGCATCGATGGTTACTCACGCAAAGTGATGTGGTTAGTCTGTGGAGCTAGTAATAACGACCTAGACATTATAGCTCACCATTACCTACAGTGTGTCAGTGAATCTGGAGTCATACCAAAGCTTCTTCGCACTGACTGTGGCACTGAAAATGGAACAATGGCTGCAATCCACTGTTCTCTGAGATCAACCCACACAGATGACCTGGCAGGGGCTTCAAGCCATATGTATGGCTCCTCGATCACAAACCAAAGAATTGACAGCTGGTGGTCATACTTCAGAAAACAAAGGTATAGTCCACAGTCATGATATTTTGCAGGTGTATTTAACATTTCTTGGTGAATTTTACAGTTGGAAATGTTTAGTTAAAACATGTTATATTAAAATAGCCTATTCAGTGTCTAAAAGGGATGTTGATGTTGGTCTATTTACACAGGTCTCAGTTTTGGATGGATCTTCTAAATGACTTGAAAGAGACAGCTCTTTAATGGCAGTCATGAACAGATATGCTTAATGCGTTTTGTGTTTTTAAGTGTACTGCAGAAGGACCTTGATGAATGCAAAGAAATATGGAAGACTCACACCATTAGGGCAGTTAAACAGTCTCGCTGTCCTTCTGGTAAACCAGATGCAATGTACGCTCTTCCACACAGGTTGGTATGTGACTGTATTTAATTTTTGTAATGAAATTGTTATGATATTAGTTAACACAAAATGTCAAACTCTGCCATCATTCACCCACTCTAATGTTGTTCCAAAGCCATGAGATTTACTTTCTTCTGTGGAACACAAAGTGGATTATAAAATGATAAAATGTCTTACCATTAACTTTCCTTCCATGTTCTGCTGTAAAATTAAAGTAAAACAATTCTACTCCACAGAAGAAAGTCATTCAAATTTGGATTGGCATTAGGTTTAGTAGTTATATTTTGGGGCTTGGAGACAGAATTAATTAACAATAAACCTTTATTGCGTTTAATACTGTACTTTGAATTTTCATATTAAACAAAATAATGGTAGACAATTGTTCCTCTTTTATTCAAAGGTTTAATGGGAGAGAATGTGGATTTTGCATCTCACATGAAGACTTGGACGAGTTTTTCATTGAACTTACTCAATAGCACATGTGGAGATCGTCAGTTGCAGGCACACTACGAAGAACTATATGCCCAAAGCAATCTGACTACATCTCACACCTGGGAGGCTGGTGTGGAGAACTATATAACTTTAAAGAACATAGCCCACATTTGAACAAATAAAAGACTCAAAAGGTGAGCTATCCCTTTTACATTTTAAATGGTTCTAGTTAGTGCAATCCGAAACCAGGTGAGTTTTGAATACCAAAATCCATTGCATTTTTGAATTCTTCATAGCTTTTGGACATTTGGCAATTTGATTGTGTTGGCACAGGTGCTTGCAATGGGGAATTTAGAAGTCCTCTCAAAACCAGTTGGGGCTGAGGCACAATTGAAGGAGGAGGCAGTGAATCCAATCCCGTGGCAAACATTAGGATGTCCTGGAGGGAGACTCCTTTTTCTTGTTCTGAAAAAACAAACAAACAAACAAACAATGGGATATCATGAAATATGTAATCAACAACAATAAAATGTAATGTTTAATCCTTTACCTCCAGTGTCAAGCAGATAGTCTCTCCAGTATCCCAGAATTCTTGTTTCTTCTTGTCGTCTGCTGCTACCAGCTTCACTGAGCTCAGCCCTGAAGACACCCTCCAGAGATTCAGGTGTTAGTCTGTCAACACTGTAGCACATATAGGGTCTGAATACACTAGGATGTTGTTCCAGGGCATGGATGACATGCAGGGTGGAAAGCCCATCCCTAAATCTGTAAGCCAAACATCATCACATAGTGATGATAATGATAACGCTGATAATTATCATACTCTCTCAAATTAGGAACAAGACTTGCCTTTGTACTGAGTACTGGTTTCTGTATATTATGTACCACTCTATGAAATCCTTCCAATGTTGTCTTTGCCTTCTACACTTTGTAGGTAATCAAAACATCCAGCAGTCTGCAGCAAGCTTTCATACTTGTCGATAAGCATGTGTAATTCATCCAATGATGCTGCACTGGATATCTGTGGTAAATAGGTAGCAATTCAATTCTAATATATTTTTCATCAAGCCAATATAAACAAGTCTGTAACTCTTAATCCTTAAACCTTTTCAGCAACAAAAAAATGTAACTTAAAATAAGCTTAAAAGAAAATTGAATGCACCTCAATTAAAGCTGCCTTCATGGTCTCATCTGTTATATCCTCAACTGTTCCATTAAGTCAGCCCGACCAGTGAGGTGATCGTACAGCATATCTGAGAGAAAGCGAGGACCTGGACCACCGTGAATCCACCCAGCAAGGAAGTATTCATCTTCTCTGACAGCTGTAGGAAAAGGATTGTTTGTCTACACTTACTGTACTGAAAAAAGAAGACAAAAATGAATAGTGCATCTAAAATCTAGAATTAAGTAAATAATATACCTGCATTATTAAAGGTGAGAAATCTCCTATTTTCTGGACCATCAAAGATTCTCCGTGCTCTTAAACAGTCCATTAGGAGGGTCAGAAACTCGCGTTTTAGACCACCTGTGTCCACTGCATCTTCAGTTGTGCCTTCATCATCTGTGAATTTGACAAGCATGTCATGAAATGGATCATATGATGCACGTTTAAAACCGCGAACTGCTCCATCCCAAACATTAGCTCGATTTATGTTGAATCTGCTGCAAGATGTCCTTATGATCTTCTGTGAGAGATCTGACACAACGTCTGCAGCAGTGAATGCATCGGAGCTGTAAAACATAAAGAGGTGGTTTTGATTAAGCAAATTGAGTGAATACATTTAGAAACATGGCATTGAGAGTAATTAATAAATTACAACCATTCCTCTTCAACATATTTTGTGTTCTGGTCCGACTCTTCTGAATCGCTTTCGATTACTATTGGTGCATACAGACGTGTGTAATTGCTGAAAGAGAAAAATAACAGTACTTTACATCCATTTACATACAAAAGTAATTGTAGACCATTAAAAGTAACTTAAAGCAGTTCATTTAATACTAGAGCAATTTATCTATTGAGGTATCTCAAGCTTACGTGTAGCACTTTTGCTGGTCACGTACGTGTTCTTGGATGTTTATTCTAATTTTCCCTGCTTCCTAGATTTGTCAGAAATATAACAAATATTAAAATAATTTAAATTATTTTAAAATCTGTATGAGTATTTTTTTTATGTAAAAAAAAAACTATAACCAATATTAAATAAACCCTATAAAACATAATACATTTTTGTTTTAAGAAACTAAGGTTGTAACATAAAAGGTATGGACATCAATTATGAACTTACTTGTTCCAAAGAAGGCAGCGAGTGATCAGGGTGTCTGAAAAACAACAACTATACATTAATTTGAGCAACTCTTAAGCTCCAAAGAATGTCCTGTTAACTTTGCTAGTAATACCTGCCTTTGGTGTTCTTTCTTCATCTGGACTATCCCATATCTGCATAGAGAACACAAAGCAGGAGTTAAAAATGAGTTACAATTAAATGTTAAATTTATGTTTGGAGACATGCAATTAAATGCACGCACCAAAGTGTCGTTCTCATCAAGTGGACTGTGAGAGGTTTACTTGCACTTCACTGTCTTCACTAGAAGAATCCTCATTACGGTCTTCAGACAACAATTATGAACATGAAAATTCACTTTGATTTAAAGCCATGTGTATAGTGTTTTATACATGTCTACGTCTTTAAGTTAAATATGTTCTCCTGTGGCTGAAGTCTTGAACTGTGTATAGGAACAGTGTTATTCATATGCACAGTAGCTGTAGTTTAAAAGGGGTGTTTGTTCCTGGAATATGTGTAACCTCTGAACAATCTGGGTACAGTACAACACAGGGGCTCTCTTCCATGTCCTGATTAAAATCTTTTACTTTCTTTTCACCAGCTATTAACATTTGCTCAGATGACCAGTTAGTTTGAACTTCAAGAGGCAGGGTCTTCCCTCTCAGGGCCGTTAGAACACCATCATGTCTTTTCATAATTCCAATGATAATCTACATGTGAAAAGAATAAATAAAAATGTCACAAACTGAACACTGAAATAGGCTTTAATATGGGTGTGAGACTAATTTATAAAATACTTATAAAACTGACTGATAAAAAGATAATCATGATTGTGAAACTAGTTAATATCTACAATTCAGCACTGCACCAAATTCCATAGGAAACAGACATTCAAGACAAGGGTACTGTATACTTATGAAATAGAAGTTGCAATTGTCTTCATCCTTACTCTGATGTATAAAATATACCTTCACAGTTTTTATCCTTCTTAGAATCATGATTTTTCTTTGTAAAGAAGGTTTTCCTCTCCTTCTCCTTTAATGCCCTGTACTTCATAAATCAATCCACTGAACTTTTCTCTGCTTTAAAAACATTGTCAGAGAAATCTCTCACATTATATTCTACAGTTCACCAAGCAAATCAATACAGTAACGTTAACAGCCTCGCTATGTAACTTACCTGCATTTCCATCAGGAACTTTGTCTTTGAGAAATTTTACGCTTTTTCTACAGGCAGCTTTCGAGCGTAGCCCCACAAAATGAAATAACGTCAGGGAGCAAGCAGCGTTAAAACCATCAAAACAGCTTCAGACTGCCCGGCAGTCAACATGTTTCTACAGACCAACTGCCCCCTAGTGATCGGGAGCATTTCCGTTGTGTTGTGAGTTTGTTTGCTTTTTTAATTGCGTTGTGTTGTGAGTTTGTTTGCTTTTTTAATTGCGTTGTGTTGTGAGTTTATGTTTGCTTTTTTAATTGCGTTGTGTTGTGAGTTTGTTTGCTTTTTTAATTGCGTTGTGTTGTGAGTTTATGTGTGCTTTTTTAATTGCGTTGTGTTGTGAGTTTGTTTGCTTTTTTAATTGCTTTGTGTTGTGAGTTTGTTTGCTTTTTTAATTGCGTTGTGTTGTGAGTTTATGTGTGCTTTTTTAATTGCGTTGTGTTGTGAGTTTGTTTGCTTTTTTAATTGCGTTGTGTTGTGAGTTTATGTGTGCTTTTTTAATTGCGTTGTGTTGTGAGTTTATGTTTGCTTTTTTAATTGCGTTGTGTTGTGAGTTTGTTTGCTTTTTTAATTGCTTTGTGTTGTGAGTTTATGTTTGCTTTTTTAATTGCGTTGTGTTGTGAGTTTATGTTTGCTTTTTTAATTGCGTTGTGTTGTGAGTTTGTTTGCTTTTTTAATTGCGTTGTGTTGTGAGTTTATGTTTGCTTTTTTAATTGCGTTGTGTTGTGAGTTTATGTTTGCTTTTTTAATTGCGTTGTGTTGTGAGTTTGTTTGCTTTTTTAATTGCGTTGTGTTGTGAGTTTATGTTTGCTTTTTTAATTGCGTTGTGTTGTGAGTTTGCTTGCTTTTTTAATTGCGTTGTGTTGTGAGTTTATGTTTGCTTTTTTAATTGCGTTGTGTTGTGAGTTTGTTTGCTTTTTTAATTGCGTTGTGTTGTGAGTTTGTTTGCTTTTTTAATTGCGTTGTGTTGTGAGTTTGTTTGCTTTTTTAATTGCGTTGTGTTGTGAGTTTATGTTTGCTTTTTTAATTGCGTTGTGTTGTGAGTTTGTTTGCTTTTTTAATTGCGTTGTGTTGTGAGTTTATGTTTGCTTTTTTAATTGCGTTGTGTTGTGAGTTTGTTTGCTTTTTTAATTGCGTTGTGTTGTGAGTTTGTTTGCTTTTTTAATTGCGTTGTGTTGTGAGTTTATGTGTGCTTTTTTAATTGCGTTGTGTTGTGAGTTTATGTTTGCTTTTTTAATTGCGTTGTGTTGTGAGTTTGTTTGCTTTTTTAATTGCGTTGTGTTGTGAGTTTATGTGTGCTTTTTTAATTGCGTTGTGTTGTGAGTTTATGTTTGCTTTTTTAATTGCGTTGTGTTGTGAGTTTGTTTGCTTTTTTAATTGCATTGTGTTGTGAGTTTATGTGTGCTTTTTTAATTGCGTTGTGTTGTGAGTTTATGTTTGCTTTTTTAATTGCGTTGTGTTGTGAGTTTGTTTGCTTTTTTAATTGCGTTGTGTTGTGAGTTTATGTTTGCTTTTTTAATTGCGTTGTGTTGTGAGTTTATGTGTGCTTTTTTAATTGCGTTGTGTTGTGAGTTTGTTTGCTTTTTTAATTGCGTTGTGTTGTGAGTTTATGTTTGCTTTTTTAATTGCGTTGTGTTGTGAGTTTATGTGTGCTTTTTTAATTGCGTTGTGTTGTGAGTTTGTTTGCTTTTTTAATTGCGTTGTGTTGTGAGTTTATGTGTGCTTTTTTAATTGCGTTGTGTTGTGAGTTTGTTTGCTTTTTTAATTGCGTTGTGTTGTGAGTTTATGTTTGCTTTTTTAATTGCGTTGTGTTGTGAGTTTGTTTGCTTTTTTAATTGCGTTGTGTTGTGAGTTTGTGTTTGCTTTTTTAATTGCGTTGTGTTGTGAGTTTATGTGTGCTTTTTTAATTGCGTTGTGTTGTGAGTTTGTTTGTTTTTTTAATTGCTTTGTGTTGTGAGTTTGTTTGCTTTTTTAATTGCGTTGTGTTGTGAGTTTATGTTTGCTTTTTTAATTGCGTTGTGTTGTGAGTTTATGTGTGCTTTTTTAATTGCGTTGTGTTGTGAGTTTGTTTGCTTTTTTAATTGCGTTGTGTTGTGAGTTTATGTGTGCTTTTTTAATTGCGTTGTGTTGTGAGTTTGTTTGCTTTTTTAATTGCGTTGTGTTGTGAGTTTGTTTGCTTTTTTAATTGCGTTGTGTTGTGAGTTTATGTGTGCTTTTTTAATTGCGTTGTGTTGTGAGTTTGTTTGCTTTTTTAATTGCGTTGTGTTGTGAGTTTATGTGTGCTTTTTTAATTGCGTTGTGTTGTGAGTTTGTTTGCTTTTTTAATTGCGTTGTGTTGTGAGTTTATGTTTGCTTTTTTAATTGCGTTGTGTTGTGAGTTTGTGTTTGCTTTTTTAATTGCGTTGTGTTGTGAGTTTATGTGTGCTTTTTTAATTGCGTTGTGTTGTGAGTTTGTTTGCTTTTTTAATTGCGTTGTGTTGTGAGTTTATGTTTGCTTTTTTAATTGCGTTGTGTTGTGAGTTTATGTTTGCTTTTTTAATTGCGTTGTGTTGTGAGTTTGTTTGCTTTTTTAATTGCGTTGTGTTGTGAGTTTATGTTTGCTTTTTTAATTGCGTTGTGTTGTGAGTTTATGTTTGCTTTTTTTAATTGCGTTGTGTTGTGAGTTTGTTTGCTTTTTTAATTGCGTTGTGTTGTTGAGTTTGTTTGCTTTTTTAATTGCGTTGTGTTGTGAGTTTGTGTTTGCTTTTTTAATTGCGTTGTGTTGTGAGTTTATGTGTGCTTTTTTAATTGCGTTGTGTTGTGAGTTTGTTTGCTTTTTTAATTGCGTTGTGTTGTGAGTTTATGTTTGCTTTTTAATTGCTTTGTGTTGTGAGTTTGTTTGCTTTTTTAATTGCGTTGTGTTGTGAGTTTATGTTTGCTTTTTTAATTGCGTTGTGTTGTGAGTTTGTGTTTGCTTTTTTAATTGCGTTGTGTTGTGAGTTTATGTGTGCTTTTTTAATTGCGTTGTGTTGTGAGTTTGTTTGCTTTTTTAATTGCGTTGTGTTGTGAGTTTATGTTTGCTTTTTTAATTGCGTTGTGTTGTGAGTTTATGTTTGCTTTTTTAATTGCGTTGTGTTGTGAGTTTATGTTTGCTTTTTTAATTGCGTTGTGTTGTGAGTTTATGTTTGCTTTTTTAATTGCGTTGTGTTGTGAGTTTGTGTTTGCTTTTTTAATTGCGTTGTGTTGTGAGTTTATGTGTGCTTTTTTAATTGCGTTGTGTTGTGAGTTTGTTTGCTTTTTTAATTGCGTTGTGTTGTGAGTTTATGTTTGCTTTTTTAATTGCGTTGTGTTGTGAGTTTGTTTGCTTTTTTAATTGCGTTGTGTTGTGAGTTTATGTGTGCTTTTTTAATTGCGTTGTGTTGTGAGTTTGTTTGCTTTTTTAATTGCGTTGTGTTGTGAGTTTATGTTTGCTTTTTTAATTGCGTTGTGTTGTGAGTTTATGTTTGCTTTTTTAATTGCGTTGTGTTGTGAGTTTATGTTTGCTTTTTTAATTGCGTTGTGTTGTGAGTTTGTGTTTGCTTTTTTAATTGCGTTGTGTTGTGAGTTTATGTGTGCTTTTTTAATTGCGTTGTGTTGTGAGTTTGTTTGCTTTTTTAATTGCGTTGTGTTGTGAGTTTATGTTTGCTTTTTTAATTGCGTTGTGTTGTGAGTTTATGTTTGCTTTTTTAATTGCGTTGTGTTGTGAGTTTATGTGTGCTTTTTTAATTGCGTTGTGAGTTTGTTTGCTTTTTTAATTGCGTTGTGTTGTGAGTTTATGTTTGCTTTTTTAATTGCGTTGTGTTGTGAGTTTGTTTGCTTTTTTAATTGCGTTGTGTTGTGAGTTTATGTTTGCTTTTTTAATTGCGTTGTGTTGTGAGTTTATGTTTGCTTTTTTAATTGCGTTGTGTTGTGAGTTTATGTTTGCTTTTTTAATTGCGTTGTGTTGTGAGTTTGTTTGCTTTTTTAATTGCGTTGTGTTGTGAGTTTATGTTTGCTTTTTTAATTGCGTTGTGTTGTGAGTTTGTTTGCTTTTTTAATTGCGTTGTGTTGTGAGTTTATGTGTGCTTTTTTAATTGCGTTGTGTTGTGAGTTTGTTTGCTTTTTTAATTGCGTTGTGTTGTGAGTTTATGTTTGCTTTTTTAATTGCGTTGTGTTGTGAGTTTATGTGTGCTTTTTTAATTGCGTTGTGTTGTGAGTTTATGTGTGCTTTTTTAATTGCGTTGTGTTGTGAGTTTATGTTTGCTTTTTTAATTGCGTTGTGTTGTGAGTTTGTTTGCTTTTTTAATTGCGTTGTGTTGTGAGTTTATGTGTGCTTTTTTAATTGCGTTGTGTTGTGAGTTTATGTTTGCTTTTTTAATTGCGTTGTGTTGTGAGTTTGTTTGCTTTTTTAATTGCGTTGTGTTGTGAGTTTATGTGTGCTTTTTTAATTGCGTTGTGTTGTGAGTTTGTTTGCATTTTTAATTGCGTTGTGTTGTGAGTTTATGTTTGCTTTTTTAATTGCGTTGTGTTGTGAGTTTGTTTGCTTTTTTAATTGCGTTGTGTTGTGAGTTTATGTTTGCTTTTTTAATTGCGTTGTGTTGTGAGTTTGTTTGCTTTTTTAATTGCGTTGTGTTGTGAGTTTGTTTGCTTTTTTAATTGCGTTGTGTTGTGAGTTTATGTTTGCTTTTTTAATTGCGTTGTGTTGTGAGTTTATGTGTGCTTTTTTAATTGCGTTGTGTTGTGAGTTTATGTTTGGTTTTTTAATTGCGTTGTGTTGTGAGTTTGTTTGCTTTTTTAATTGCGTTGTGTTGTGAGTTTATGTTTGCTTTTTTAATTGCGTTGTGTTGTGAGTTTATGTGTGCTTTTTTAATTGCGTTGTGTTGTGAGTTTGTTTGCTTTTTTAATTGCGTTGTGTTGTGAGTTTATGTTTGCTTTTTTAATTGCGTTGTGTTGTGAGTTTGTTTGCTTTTTTAATTGCGTTGTGTTGTGAGTTTATGTTTGCTTTTTTAATTGCGTTGTGTTGTGAGTTTGTTTGCTTTTTTAATTGCGTTGTGTTGTGAGTTTATGTTTGCTTTTTTAATTGCGTTGTGTTGTGAGTTTATGTTTGCTTTTTTAATTGCGTTGTGTTGTGAGTTTATGTGTGCTTTTTTAATTGCGTTGTGTTGTGAGTTTATGTTTGGTTTTTTAATTGCGTTGTGTTGTGAGTTTGTTTGCTTTTTTAATTGCGTTGTGTTGTGAGTTTATGTTTGCTTTTTTAATTGCGTTGTGTTGTGAGTTTATGTTTGCTTTTTTAATTGCGTTGTGTTGTGAGTTTGTTTACTTTTTTAATTGCGTTGTGTTGTGAGTTTATGTGTGCTTTTTTAATTGCGTTGTGTTGTGAGTTTATGTGTGCTTTTTTAATTGCGTTGTGTTGTGAGTTTATGTTTGCTTTTTTAATTGCGTTGTGTTGTGAGTTTATGTTTGCTTTTTTAATTGCGTTGTGTTGTGAGTTTGTTTGCTTTTTTAATTGCGTTGTGTTGTGAGTTTATGTTTGCTTTTTTAATTGCGTTGTGTTGTGAGTTTGTTTGCTTTTTTAATTGCGTTGTGTTGTGAGTTTATGTTTGCTTTTTTAATTGCGTTGTGTTGTGAGTTTATGTTTGCTTTTTTAATTGCGTTGTGTTGTGAGTTTATGTTTGCTTTTTTAATTGCGTTGTGTTGTGAGTTTGTTTGCTTTTTTAATTGCGTTGTGTTGTGAGTTTATGTTTGCTTTTTTAATTGCGTTGTGTTGTGAGTTTATGTTTGCTTTTTTAATTGCGTTGTGTTGTGAGTTTATGTGTGCTTTTTTAATTGCGTTGTGTTGTGAGTTTATGTTTGCTTTTTTAATTGCGTTGTGTTGTGAGTTTATGTGTGCGTTTTTAATTGCGTTGTGTTGTGAGTTTATGTTTGCTTTTTTAATTGCGTTGTGTTGTGAGTTTGTTTGCTTTTTTAATTGCGTTGTGTTGTGAGTTTGTTTGCTTTTTTAATTGCGTTGTGTTGTGAGTTTATGTGTGCTTTTTTAATTGCGTTGTGTTGTGAGTTTATGTTTGCTTTTTTAATTGCGTTGTGTTGTGAGTTTGTTTGCTTTTTTAATTGCGTTGTGTTGTGAGTTTATGTTTGCTTTTTTAATTGCGTTGTGTTGTGAGTTTGTTTGCTTTTTTAATTGCGTTGTGTTGTGAGTTTGTTTGCTTTTTTAATTGCGTTGTGTTGTGAGTTTGTTTGCTTTTTTAATTGCGTTGTGTTGTGAGTTTATGTGTGCTTTTTTAATTGCGTTGTGTTGTGAGTTTATGTGTGCTTTTTTAATTGCGTTGTGTTGTGAGTTTATGTGTGCTTTTTTAATTGCGTTGTGTTGTGAGTTTATGTGTGCTTTTTTAATTGCGTTGTGTTGTGAGTTTATGTGTGCTTTTTTAATTGCGTTGTGTTGTGAGTTTATGTTTGCTTTTTTAATTGCGTTGTGTTGTGAGTTTATGTTTGCTTTTTTAATTGCGTTGTGTTGTGAGTTTGTTTGCTTTTTTAATTGCGTTGTGTTGTGAGTTTGTTTGCTTTTTTAATTGCGTTGTGTTGTGAGTTTATGTGTGCTTTTTTAATTGCGTTGTGTTGTGAGTTTATGTGTGCTTTTTTAATTGCGTTGTGTTGTGAGTTTATGTGTGCTTTTTTAATTGCGTTGTGTTGTGAGTTTATGTGTGCTTTTTTAATTGCGTTGTGTTGTGAGTTTATGTGTGCTTTTTTAATTGCGTTGTGTTGTGAGTTTGTTTGCTTTTTTAATTGCGTTGTGTTGTGAGTTTATGTGTGCTTTTTTAATTGCGTTGTGTTGTGAGTTTGTTTGCTTTTTTAATTGCGTTGTGTTGTGAGTTTGTTTGCTTTTTTAATTGCGTTGTGTTGTGAGTTTATGTGTGCTTTTTTAATTGCGTTGTGTTGTGAGTTTATGTGTGCTTTTTTAATTGCGTTGTGTTGTGAGTTTATGTGTGCTTTTTTAATTGCGTTGTGTTGTGAGTTTGTTTGCTTTTTTAATTGCGTTGTGTTGTGAGTTTATGTGTGCGTTTTTAATTGCGTTGTGAGTTTATGTGTGCTTTTTTAATTGCGTTGTGTTGTGAGTTTGTGTGCTTTTTTAATTGCGTTGTGTTGTGAGTTTGTTTGCTTTTTTAATTGCGTTGTGTTGTGAGTTTGTGTGCTTTTTTAATTGCGTTGTGTTGTGAGTTTGTGTGCTTTTTTAATTGCGTTGTGTTGTGAGTTTGTTTGCTTTTTTAATTGCGTTGTGTTGTGAGTTTATATTTGCTTTTTTAATTGCGTTGTGTTGTGAGTTTGTTTGCTTTTTTAATTGCGTTGTGTTGTGAGTTTATATTTGCTTTTTTAATTGCGTTGTGTTGTGAGTTTGTTTGCTTTTTTAATTGCGTTGTGTTGTGAGTTTATATTTGCTTTTTTAATTGCGTTGTGTTGTGAGTTTGTTTGCTTTTTTAATTGCGTTGTGTTGTGAGTTTATGTTTGCTTTTTTAATTGCATTGTGTTGTGAGTTTATATTTGCTTTTTTAATTGCGCTGTGTTGTGAGTTTTTTGTGAGTAATTTTGGGGCCCTTGAGATGTTTTGACATGCCCTGATATTAGTGCTTATTTCAGCTACTTATAATATACTATTGACCAACATGTATTTTTTTTGGTATTCAGCACAAACTATGCTACAATAATATGTGACCAAGGTGGATGTACATGTTTGCATTTGTTAGAAAAAAAAATATATCATGCGTGGTTAGTAAGTTTTCGGGAAAAAAAAAAGGTAGCTGAAATAAGGCCATAAAAGCCACACTAAATCGTCCTGAATAAGACTTTTGTGTAATCAGTCTTCTAGGCTAGAATATTTACTTCACAATTATGTGAAAATCATTCAGCTTACTCATTCACAGAAAACAATATATTGATTTAAATTTTTAAAGACATGTTTTGTGATTGAAATCCAATATGCGAGGGAGTGGTAATGGGCTTGAATAGTAAGTGATTTTCACCTGAGAGACAAAGGGCCCTCCCCTAAAGCTGCTAATGGCCCATCAGTGTGACTGTGACTGAGGCAGGTAAGAGTGTGAGGAGACTGAAAATTTTTTTTTTTTTAATTATTTGTATTTTATTTACAACACAGTATAATCAAAACATACATAATGAAAAAGACACATTATTGTGCACACTGATCTAACCACAGAGATGTGAACAGATTTTGAGTCATTCCTGCAACAGATTCTGTTCAACAACATTTACTTATTTCCATGGATTCAAGAAGAAATAAACATAATCAGTAGTCAAGGATCTTGTTTTACCATAGAATATCAGTGTAGTTGACCATCTGATGTTGGTACAGCGATCTCAGAGGAAAACATCTTGAAGAAAGTCATCAGGATTCATCTGTGGTTCAGGCACCTGATTCAATAAAATACAAACAACCAAAAAAAACAAACATTTGGCATAGACTCATGCATGCTTTGTACTATCGTACACAAAAAAAGACATTTTATATCTGAGAATCTAATTAATATTGTTTAGTACGTTATTAAAATCTATTTTTGAACAGAGTAGGCTATTAATAATAAACATGTTGTAAACATACTTAGACATACTCACTGGTTTGGTTCTAGGTGTGAACGGTAGACCGGACCCGGAAGGAGTGTGGAGAGTGAGTAGATAAGGTGGAGTTAGGAGGTTGATTGGCTGCAGCAGGTGCGGGGAATCAGAACGCAGGTGACTGTGATCTTGTAAACGAGGGTGGTGATGACTGCACTGACAATTACTGCAAGATAACAAAAATATGCAATACAGTTACCATTTACAGTATTATATGAAAGTACAAAATATGCAAACAGAAAAATCCACAGAAGAATAACATATAAATACTGTAAAAAAAAAGTCATCTTCCAATCTGCCCGGTCTTCTGCATTTGGCCACATGTTCTCATCCACATCACACCTTATATCTTCTTCTCTGGCAAGATGTCTTTTGGTGTGCCTTATCCACCCCTGGCAGTATTCAGCTGTGATGTCTTGGCATGCAGCATCCATTGCATCCAGGAGGGACATTTGGTCAAAAACCTTCCATCTCCAGGCTCAGGAAAACTCCTCAATGGGGTTGAGGAAAGTGGAGGAAGGAGCAAGGAAAATTGACATCATTCTCGGATGGGTGCCAGGCTGTGACTGCACTGGGAATGGTCAAGTCAAGTCAAGTTGAGCTTTATTGTCATTCCGCTACATGTGGGGACATACAGTGGAACGAAATGCCTCGCAGGACCACGGTGCTACATAAATACAGACATACAACAATGAAGTAAAAAACACTATAAACCTACTGACAGATTTGAACTATAAGTAAACTATATATAAATATTTACCCTATACAAACTAAAAAATAAAATAAAAAAATACAAACTATACGAATGCTTCACATAAATATTTACCCTATACAAACTAAAAAAATAAATAAATAAAATAAAAGATAAAAAATACAAACTATACGAATGCTTCACAAATACTGTACATGTGCAAAGAGAGACATTGTGAGTCAGCAGCTGGTTGGGGAACAGTGCAGGATGATTTGTAGTGCATGAGCATGTAAACATACATATATTGCTGAGTCTTTTGTGAGATTGTGTTCACGCTGCAGTGTGTGTAAAGTGTCTAGTGCACATAGAGGAGAGTGTGTTACCACAGGTGGTTTGTACAGGCCCACTCACCTGTGTGTAGCACACTTCCAATTGCACAAAAAAGTTCCATACAGTTTTTTTCTTTGGTGTGGTAAGGTTTGGGGTGGGGGGGGGTCCATGTTTCAGGAGGTAGGGGTTTGCATGGGGTTTCAGAGGGGGGCGGGGTGGTTTGAGTTCAGGGCTCTCACAGCCTGGGGGAAGAAGCTGTTGAGCAGTCTGGCGGAGCGGGCTCTGATGCTCCGGTACCGTCTTCCTGATGGTAAAAGTAAAGTCGTGACGTATTGTCAAGTATGGTGACCCATACTCGAAATTGGTGCTCTGCGTTTAACCCATCCAAGTGCACACACAGCAGTGAGTAGTGAACAAATGCACACACACACACACACACACACACACACACACACACACACACCGTGAACACACACCCGGAGCAGTGGGCAGCCATGCTGCAGCGCCCGGGGAGCAATTGGGGGTTCGGTGCCTTGCTCAAGGGCACCTCAGTCGTGATATTGAGGGTAGGAGCTGGAAGAGACTGTGGGAGGGATGGGTGGAGTCCTTCACGATGCTGTTGGTTTTGCTGGAGCGTCGTGTAAGGAAAATGTCCAGGATGGAGGGGAGAGGGGCACCGATGATCTTTGCAGCTGTGTTCACTGTCCGCTGGAGGGTCTTGCGGTCAGCAGCACTGCAGTTCCCGTACCAGACAGTGATGCAGCTGGTCAGCACACTCTCAATGGTGCCTCTGTAGAATACGGTGAGGATGGGTGGAGGGAGACTTGCTCTTTTCAGCCGGCGGAGAAAGTGGAGGCGCTGTTGTGCCTTTTTGGAGAGTGACATGGTGTTGGTGGTCCAGGTGAGATCCTCTGTGATGTGCACCCCCAGGAATTTAGTGCTGCTGACTCTCTCCACAGTCGAGCTGTCGATGGTCAGTGGGGGGTGGTCAACGGAGTTTCTCCTGAAGTCCATCACAACCTCCTTTGTCTTCCCCACATTGAGGGACAGATTGTTAGTGCCACACCATTCAGCCAGCTGTGCCACTTCCTCTCTGTAGTGCGTTTCATCGTTGTTGCTGATGAGACCTACCACTGTTGTGTCATCAGCAAACTTGATGATGTGGTTGGAGCTGAACTTGGCAGTGCAGTCGTGGGTCAGCAGTGTGAAGAGCAGCGGGCTGAGCACACAGCCTTGTGGGGCACCTGTGCTCAGTGTGGTAGAGCTCGAGGTGTTGTGGCCGACACAGACTGACTGAGGTCTTCCGGTTAGAAAGTCCAGGATCCAATTACAAAGGGAATTGTTAAGGCCCAGCAGGTTTAGTTTGTTGCCACATTGTTGCATGTGGTCACATCAGTCTTTTCTGCAGATCTTCTAAAATCTCACATTTATGCAGGAGTGCAATTTCCACACAAGATCAGGCCAAAGAGATCCTCTTTTACTGTTTACTGTATGGTCATGGGATTTAAAGAACCTCAACAGTGTGTTTCCTAGATGGGAATCAGCTGTAATTTATATATTTGCATAACATTATATATTTGCAAGCAGCTGTTTCTCATTAATGAATAAAAAATGGGATATATTTGTTTCAACTTCACAATATGTACAGCTGTTCACTTTGACTTTAGCCTATAAATTAGGTTTAGAACATGTTATCTGTTCTGACATACAGTGTGAAAGCATATGAAAATTTGGCAGTAAAATTACTTTGTTTTGGTCTTGGTTGAGCTTGTGTGTAAAAGAAGTTCAAGCAATTTTAAATTTGTGTTAAATAATAGAATAATTGAATAACCAACACTCTCAATACCACGACTGAGGTGAGACCTTTGAGCAAGTCACCAAACCCTCAGCTGCTCCCCGGGCTGCCCACTGCTCCGGGTGTGTGTTCACTACTGTGTGTACACTTGGATGGGTTAAATGCAGAGCACAAATTCTGAGTATGAGTATGGGTCACCATACTTGGCCACACACGTCTTTCCCTTACCTGATGACAATTGAGAGTTTTTCATAACGGTGTTGATTTAACAGACACACACATATAAGGTTAAGAACTGGTATTTGAGTGTTGAACTGAATTAGTGTTAAATTAACTCTTCTACTCTAATCTGTAACATGACGCTCATAATCGATGCTGCCTACTGAGGTTTAAACCTCAGAACTACAAATGTCTTTCTATGGTGATCTGCCTAAATACACTCACAGTAGTTCAGCACAGCATTGCTCAGTTTGGCCGCTAGATGGCGGCTTCTGCCTTGAAATAATCAGACGAATGAAGTCTGATTCACAGATCAGGTTTATGTCAGAGACCAGTGAAGACATATAACCATATATTACGACATACAGTCTATACTTTCTTATACGCCGCAAAGTAGTGAAAAATGTTAATATAGTGAAAGTTCTTTGTTACAGGTGTGTGTTCAAGTGAATGTGGATCGTTTTTTCATTGTTTAGATTAATGTTCTCTGCAATAAATGATTAGTTTGTGTTGCTCACTAGATTACACGTAAATCAGAAGGGACTCATAGAGAGTTAATGATTCAAAAATTTTATCTTTGTCCTCAGATACCAGCAAACACATCTGCTAATTTTCTGTACATCTGTAAATAATTAAAATAAGACTATATGCAAAGATTCAAAGAGATTTTTTTTATGCTGAGAAGGAGTGATTTTCAGATTTTTTAACCTATACAGTAAACTATAAATGGACAATAGTTTATTAAAAAGACAATTGTTATTTAAACAAATAAAGTCTGTCATTTTGTGTCAAAGCAAAACTTTTATTCACAATAACTAGCAAGTATTATGCATTATGTAACATTTACCAAAACAAAACTAACTGGATTTTACAGAGACCACATACACAAATGTCGCTTATTTGTTTCATTAATTGCATTATTCTTGCATCTTACGTAGCTTTACAGCATCTGGCAGATCTTACAGTTTTTTTTTCAAAACTTTACACACAAATCAAAGAATTGCACACAAAATGAAAAATGCCTCACATCTCTTGCAAAATGAAGCACTGCATTCAAAATATCACAAACACATCTCAAAAACAGACATTTGCAAACACCTTTGCCATAATATTACAGTTATTTATGATTGCTTAGGCACAATTTTAAAAACAAGGCTCATTTTGTCAAACACTACACACATTTGACACATCTACACACACAAGTAGCAGAACATCTCAGATCTTTTGCAAAATGAAACACTTTATTAAAAAATGTACAATAATTTAACAAAACACAGTTTCTGCTCTTTGAGTGACAGCTTTCAGAAACTGTGTGACAAGGAAAGATTTTGTGCGGAAGCAGCTGAAAAATACTCTGTTTGAACATAATTTAATCATAAGAAATTGGCCAGATCATTTTATGTGCAATATGGGAGAAAGTCACAGACATCTGAGATGTAAATCTGTTTTGTCACAGGAAGTGTTTGTCAGGTTTGCTTAGGGAAACTTCAGGGAAAATCTTCAGCATTGTGATGTAATCTAGAGTTTCAGGGCCGTGTGAAAGTTTCTCTGGAGTGTTTATGCTCTTCTTGTCTATTTAAAAGGCTATTTCTGAGAAGAGTCAAGAAGTTAATCCTGCTTATGTGATCAACAGCACTTTAGAGACCGTAGATAGTAACCTGCTGTCACGGCACTGACCCACTAGTAAAGTAGAGCAGTGTGTGTGTGTGTGTGTGTGTGTGTGTGTGTGTGTGAGTGTGTGTGTGTGTGTGTGTGTACTGATGTGTGTGTGTATGTGTGTGTGTGAGTGTGTGTGTGTGTGTGTGCATGTTTATGTGGTTTATGAGGACACAAATGTGTATAATGACATGGGTATGACAGAGGTATTACAATATGAAGGTGGTTTATTAGATTAGATTAGATTCAACTTTATTGTCATTGCACATGTAAGGTACAGGGCAACGAAATGCAGTTAGCATCTAACCAGAAGTGCAATAAGCAGAGGTACAGGATATACAGTGCCTACAATATGTTACATATGTACAGAAATATACAGATAAGGCAGTAGTACTATGGACATAATTTACAAATTTTTAAATACTATCAGTATGATATACAGATGGGTGATATGAACATACTATACAGATGAATTGTGCAGTAAACGTATGTACACTATGAGCAAAAACTATGAATATAATTACAAATGGATATGAATTTAAGATATATAATTAACATTAAGATATATAAACACTAGTGCAATGAACATTGAAAGTGCATAGAAATAAAAATTTCCAGTACATAGTACTCAGTGTGTAGATTGTTTTAAGGACACTGCCTATGTCCCCGTAATTCAAAAGGCTTAAAAAACATACTAAATGGTGTTTTTTTAAAAATCTAAAAATGCACAAAGTCTCCTGTGAGGGCTAAGTTTAGGTGTAGGGTTGGTGTAGGGCAATAGCACACACAGTTTGTTCAGTATAAAAACCATTACGCCTATGGAGAGTCCCCATAAACCACAAAAACCAACATGTGTGTGTGTGTGCACCTGGTATTCATCACGTCCTGGGGACCAAATGTCCCCACAAGGATAGTAATACCAGTAAATCTTAATCTTGTGGGGACATTTTTTGGTCCCCATGAGGAAACAAGCTTATAAATCATACAGCATAAAGTTTTTTGAAAATCTAAAAATGCACAAAGTCTCCTGTGAGGGCTAAGTTTAGGTGTAGGGTTGGTGTAGGCAATAGCACACACAGTTTGTTCAGTATAAAAACCATTACGCCTATGGGATGTCCCCATAAAACATGGAAACCCAACATGTGTGTGTGTGTGTGTCTGTGTGTGTGTGTGTGAGAGTGGGTGTGTGTGTGTGTTTCACCTTTATTTATATAGCGCTTTTAACAATACAGATTGTGTCAAAGCACTTATCGGGTATCGAATTGGAGGATAGAGTGTCAGTAATGTATAATAATAAGATTAAACACTCAATTTTCAGTTAAAGGCATTTCATTATTAAATTCAGAGATGTCATTGTCTAGCTCAGTTTAGTTTGAATAATATCTGTGAAATCAAATTGACAATAATCGCTAGAAATCAAGTGTCCCCAACTGAGCAAGCCAGAGGCGACAACGGCAAGGAACCAAAACTCCCTCTGAGACAGAATGGAGAAAAAAACCTTGGGAGAAACCAGGCTCAGTCTGTCAGTCTGTGTCTCGTGTTCTCCCGCCTCTCGTGTCCATATTTGGCCTTTCTGTTCCTGTCCTCATTCCCTGCTCATTAGTTAATTAGTCCCTAGTTTTTAGTCCCTAATTGCCCCGCACCTGTTTCTGTTCTTCCTTGTTGATTTCTCCATGTTTATAAGCCCTGTGTTTCCCTGCCCCTGTGTCCGGTATTGAACGTCAGATGTGTTCGTCTCTCCCCAAGCTCCTCGTCCTGTGTGTGTTTCAATAAAGGATTATTGTTGGAATCTCCTCGTCTCCGCGCCCCTTGTCTCCCGAGAGGGAACGTGACACAGTCGGCGGGCCAGTTCTCCTCTGGCCTGGATATTATTGTTTATTTATTGTTTAATTATTGATTTAATTAAAATTTTAAATGTATAAATGTTTTATATTTCTATTTTTATATTGTTGCAATTTCTGACAATAATAGTATTATGCAATTAGGTATTTTATTATATTTTTAGTTATTTTGTTTTATTTTTAGTCGAGGTCTTTACTGGGGATATGTCCCCGGGGCTCATCCAGGTGTCCGGCCTCCGCCGACGATCAAGGCCGCAGACATCATCTCCCGACGCCGATCCACCATCTGATCCGGACACAGACTGAGAAACAGAATAAGATAGAAACAGACAAATATTAGCATAGATGCCATTCTTCTTACGATGTATTGAGTACATTGTGTGTTATGAGGAGTGTTCCCGGTTCCGGTTGATCTAATTAATGCAGCCTAACAATCCTTTAACGGATTTGAATAATAGAAGTGTATTAGTGTATTAAGTGTAGGCCAGGTTAAAGAAATGTGTCTTTAATCTAGATTTAAACTGACAGAGTGTGTCTGCCTCCCGAACAGTGTTAGGTAGATTGTTCCAGAGTTTGGGAGCTAAATAGGAAAAGGATCTGCCGCCTGCAGTTGATTTTGATATTCTAGGTATTATCAAACGGCCAGAGTTTTGAGAACGCAGCAGACGTGGAGGACTATAATGTGATAAGAGATCGCTCAAGTACTGAGGAGCTAAACCATTCAGGGCTTTATAAGTAATTAACAAGATTTTAAAATCTATACGATGTTTGATGGGGAGCCAATGAAGTGTTGACAGAACCGGGCTAATATGGTCGTACTTCCTGGTTCTAGTAAGAACTCTAGCTGCTGCATTTTGGACCAGCTGTAGTTTATTGATCAAGCGTGCAGAACAACCACCCAATAAAGCATTACAATAGTCTAACCTTGAGGTCATAAACGCATGAATTAGCATTTCTGCATTTGACGTTGAGAGCATAAGTCGCAATTTCAATATATTTTTGAGATGGAAAAACGCAGTTTTACAGATGCTAGAAACATGGCTTTCAAATGAAAGATTGCTATCAAACAGCACACCTAGGTTCCTAACTGATGAAGAAGAATTGACAGAGCAGCCGTCAAGTGTTAGATAGTGTTCTAGGTTATTACATGTGGGGTTTTTAGGTCCGATAATTAACATCTCTGTTTTTTCAGAATTTAGCAGTAAGAAGTTACTCGTCATCCAGTTTTTTATATCGACTATGCATTCCATTAGTTTCTCAATTTGGTGTGTTTCACTGGGCCGCGAAGAAATATAGAGCTGAGTATCATCAGCATAACAGTGAAAGCTAACACCATGTCTCCAGATAATATCTCCCAAGGGTAACATGTAAAGCGTGAAAAGTAACGGCCCTAGTACTGAGCCTTTACTCCATACTACACTTGTGATCGATATGATACCTCTTCATTCACTGCTACGAATTGATGGCGGTCAGATAAGTACGATTTGAACCATGCTAAGGCACTTCCACTAATGCCAACAAAGTGTTCTAATCTATTTAAAAGAATGTTGTGGTTGATAGTGTCGAACGCAGTGCTAAGATCCAGTAGAACTAATAAAGAGATACAACCACGATCAGATGATAGAAGCAGGTCGTTTGTAACTCTAATGAGAGCTGTCTCAGTACTATGATACGGTCTAAATCCTGACTGGAATTTCTCACAGATACAATTTTTCTCTAAGAAGGAATATAGTTGTGAGGATACTACCTTTTCTAGTATCTTTGACAGAAAAGAGAGATTTGAGATCGGTCTGTAATTAACTAGATCTTTGGGGTCAAGTTGGGTTTTTTTAATGAGAGGCTTAATAACAGCCAATTTGAAGGTTTTGGGGACATATCCTAATGACAATGATGAATTAATAATAGCCAAAAGAGGATCTATGACTTCTGAAAGCAGCTCTTTTAGTAGTTTAGATGGAATAGAGTCTAACATATATGTTGTTGGTTTAGATGATTTAACCAGTTTATACAATTCTTCCTCTCCTATAGTAGAGAATGAGTGGAATTGTTCCTCAGGGGATCTATAGTGCATCTGATGTGATATTGTAGCTGACGGCTGCATGATTACAATTTTATCTCTAATAGTATCGATCTTGGAAGTAAAGTAGTTCATAAAGTCATTACTGCTGTGCTCTTGGGAAATACCAACACCTGTTGATGCTTTATTTTTCGTTAATTTAGTGACTGTATTGAATAAATACCGGGGATTATGTTTGTTTTCTTCTAGAAGAGACAAAAAGTAATCAGATCTAGCAGTTTTTAATGCTTTTCTATAGGATAAGGTTCTTTCCCGCCAAGCTATATGAAATACCTCTAGTTTTGTTTTCCTCCAGCTGCGCTCCATTTTCCGGGCTGCTCTCTTTAAGGTGCGAGTGTGCTCATTATACCACAGAGTCAGACTGTTTTCTTTGATCTTCTGTAAGCGTAAAGGAGCAACTGTATCTAAAGTGCTAGAAAAGAGAGAGTCCATAGTTTCTGTTACATCATCAAGTTTTTCTGCGCTGTTGGATATGCTGAGGAATTGAGATAAATCAGGAAGATTACTTACCAAGCAGTCTTTTGTGGTAGAGGTGATGGTTCTACCATACTTGTAACAAGGAGTAGCATTTACAGTTTTAGCTATATGGCGTTTACACAAGACTAGATAATGATCTGAGATATCATGGCTTTGCTGCAGGATTTCAACACCACTAACATCAATTCCATGTGACAGTATTAAATCTAGAGTATGATTTCTACAATGAGTAGGTCCTGAAACGTGTTGTCTAACCCCAATAGAGTTCAGAATGTCTATGAATGCTGATCCTAATGCATCTTTTTCATTATCGACATGGATATTAAAATTGTAAACAATTAAGACTTTATCTGCAGCCAGCACTAACTCAGATAGAAAATCAGCAAATTCTTTAATAAAGTCTGTATGGTGCCCTGGTGGCCTGTATACAGTAGCCAGTACAAACATCACAGGGGATTTATCACTAACATGTGTTTCTCTAGATAATGTTATGCGCAGCACCATAACTTCAAACGAGTTATACTTAGAGCCTGCTCTCTGAGAAATACTGAGAATATTGCTATAAATTGTAGCAACACCTCCCCCTTTACCTTTTGGACGTGGCTAATTTTTATAGCAGTAATCTTGGGGGTGGACTCATTTAAAGTAATGTATTCATCATTACTTTAGAGTGTGTGTGTTTGTGAGATAGAGTGTGTGTGTTTGTGAGTGTGTGTGTGTGTTTGTGAGAGTGTGTATGTGTGTGTGAGAGAGAGAGTGTGTTTGTGTGTGAGATATAGAGAGCGTGTGTGTGTGTGTGTGTGAGAGAGAGAGAGTGTGTGTGTGTGTGTGTGTGAGAGAGAGTGCGTGTGTGCATGCATGTGTGTGTCTGTGTGTGTGTGAGATTGTGTGTGTGTGTGTGTGTGTGTGTGATATAGAGTGTGTGTGTGTGTGTCTGTGTGTTTTTGTGTGTGTGTATGTGAGTGTGTGAATGTGTGTGTGTGTATGTGAGTGTGTGTGAGAATGTGAGTGTGTGTGTGTGTGTGAGAGAGAGAGCGTGTGTGTGTGTGTGTGTGTGAGAGAGAGTGTGCGTGTATGTGCATGTGTGTGTGTGTGTGTGTGAGTGAGAGTGGGTGTGTTTGTGTGTGTGTGTGTGTGTGTGAGAGCGCGTGTGTGAATGTGTGTTTGTGTGTGCCCGTCTTCTTCCTTTCTACAAATAGTGCTCAAGGTGTTTTTCTTGTGTATTCTTGAAATGAATCAGTGTTGACCAAATTGTTAAAACGCTTTGTTAAAAATATCTATTGAAGAGCTTAAAGAGCAAATAACTGGAAAAATAGACAAAGCATTGCCATGAATTTATACTTTATCCCAAATTATCTCCATCTTTTCTAAACAGCATTAAAAAGATCTAACATTCTTTGCCATGCTGAGTTTTTTGTCTTTTAGCTCATGTTAAATACACCTGATTCCAGGAACTGTGGAGGACTGTGACCTGAAAGACGTCAATGCATACAGTTCACTTGCATTAAATGAGGAATAAAGACACTAAAGGGAAAAAGCGTGAATGAATAGTGAATGAATGAAAGAATGAACAGATGCTCCTCTTCAGCTCTGCTTTGGTGTGTTTCTGAGGAACAGAGTAGCTTCAGAGTTCAGTCACCCGTGACCCGCTGCAGTAAAGCTCTCCTGATCCTCTTTGGTCTTCAACACACGTCAGAAACCCAAATCTACTGATATGAGAGCAGCTCCTTGTGCAGAGGAATTACTGCAGATTACTAAACCCTGGAGAATTTCTAATCCTAACGTGAATGTTGATTAGCCATCGCTTCGAGATCTGAGCTGGAGACAGAGAAGATCTGTGAACATCAGTGTGCCTTGAGAAACACACCGAACCTGTAAAGAGTGAACGTGGGTTTGAACAAAAGCGTCTGCATAAAAGAGCATTTGGACTCCTAACTAACACACAGAGAGGAATCAGGGCATTTACTGAGTCAGATGACGGTTTGTGAAGGGAACCAGCTAAACCAGAGAAGAGGATCATCTGCAAGCCAATCCATGATTAGAGATTCTAGCGGAGTTCATTCACCTTCATCAATCTCCTTCTGAACCCCTAAAGAACCCGTGGCAAACTGCCTTGTGCATCACAATTTATTCTGTGGCTTAACAATGAAAGGCCCTTTTGTTTTTAGCGGTTCATTCACTGGCTTCAAGTCTTGGTTAGAAAAATCCTCTTACTTACAGATTTACACATGAATACTGTATTCTGATGCATTGGTCAACAGCGACAGTGAGGCAAGAACAATGAAAAGGTTAAATGATTGTGTCCTGAATGAGCTGTGTAAGTCATCTATCACACTCCAGGAAACTGAAATAAGGCTTCAATAATCACAATCATGGACAAATATCTCCAAATGGGTTGGGCACTGATTTGACATATACAGTGAATTACAGTCCCATCACATGTAAACTCTTGCAGACTCGTCTGAATACAACATTACATGGCTAAAGCTCCTTCACTATTTCTTCTTGTCTGTAGATTTCTGACCGGTGAGGAATTGCCAGATTCCTCCGCGGTAGAACTCGTTACCGAACGCGTACAGGACGGCGTGGAAGATTGGAGATGTCTTGGCCAGCACTGGCAGGACCTGGAGGATTTACAACCAGACGAACATGATCAACACTGAGATCAACATGAGAACAATGATTTATCAAGCCAGTGAAAGATTTTAAAGATCACCAGTGTTTGTTTTCTTACCATTCTGAGCTTTGGGGAAACGAGATTAACGTCCTCGAAGCAGGCGTATGTGCACATCAGAACATACGGACCCCAGCAGAACAGCAGCGCTTTCAGAGGCAAACCTGTGTTAAACTGCAGGACAGAGAGGAGAAGCGCTGACACAAAACACCAACACACTGTCTGCTCACAGCATCACGAGAAACTAGACCAAAAATCTGACGCTTGCGTTACTTGATGCAAGAAGGAGGTCTTAAAGCACACAGAACAGTGATCTACAGATGATTCACGTCAGTCTGACTGCAGACGAACTCGTTTGTGTTGCTCTAACGATCCACATACAAACACTGACGACCACGCATTCTGTGAGCAGATGAACTGCTGCCAGGTAGTGACTACCACATTAACACTCAACAACCAGTCGTTAATGATGAGTTCAGACGTGTCTCATGTGTGCTGCAATCCATGCCTACTGTAAATACTGTACAGACCTAAATACAGCCTCATTACAGCATGAAGCATAAACCAAGTCTGGTTTAGTTGAAATTGCTCCACAGAATGTGTCACTGATCATACTTTAGCCATAAAGAACTGATCAATTAAATTTACATAATAGGGGACAGCAATTAATACAAATTATAAACTGAACACATAAATACCAGATGAATTAAAAATATGATTTAAAAAGTTTATTACAAAAAAAATTTACTTTATAAAAAAGGCAAAGCGAAATCACACTAAGCGACAGCAAAGTTCCTGCAAATAAAGATATGCTGTGAATGTAATTGGAGCGTATGTTGACTAAGGAGAGTGCGAGTACCTTAAAGTGGTGTGTCTTTTTGAAATAAGCATAGATGGCATTGTAGGACGACTGCAGAACCATAACAGGGAATGCTAAATACAGTACAGTGATGGCCAGCATGTAGGTGATGTAATTCCTGAAGAAGACAGAGAAGCAAACAACGTATTACTCTTGCATGCAAATTCACATTAGCACAGATAGTCATTTCCAGGCAGGGCAGACATTGTTGTTTGTCAAGATCTTTCTTATTATGATCTCTGATTAGTGATGTGCAGTAGTTTAAAGTAGCATTGTTGGGTTTTGATTTGAGTTGCGTGAGCTACGAAACAGAGTGAAGTCCGTTAGTGTGCTTGTGTTCTGGTGTGTGAGATGCATGTACCGGTCTCCTTGCGTGTAGTCCAGCGTACAGCATGTTTTCATCGGCTCAAAGTCAAAGACGCCCCAGCCGATGGCCGGCAGCGGCAGAGCCGCCCAGAACACGGCCAGGATCCAGATGATGGTGCTCATGGTCATAGATGTGCTCCAGAACATCTTCTGCTCTGGAAACAAACACAACTAACTCATCGATTTACAGCCGGTCAGCTGAGACAGTGCAGGAAAACTGTATTAAAAATGATCATAAAACCCAATGCAAGCCTTACAGAAACAAGAGTACCATTAATGTCTTGTGTGTCAACACTGAAAAATAATAAAGTAACATTTTATGGATGGCAGATGTTCCCGTTTATACTCACTAGTACAGTACTGATGATATCTGTCCCAAGCAATGGCAGCGAGAAAACAGATAGCGGCGAGGATCGACACCATTCCCTGAAAAGCATGAATCTGACAGCCCTCCGACCCGAACGGCCAGTATCTTCCAGAGTTCAGAAAAACAAATAATAAATAATAAATTTTTATTTATTTGTGTCATATCTTTTCACACAGTTTTAGAAGTTGTGTTTTTGGTCAGTCTCACCTCAGGTAACTGGCGTAAGCGGCCACTAAACCGTTAATGTTGAGGCTCAGGTCAGCCACAGCCAGGTTAAAGACAAAGAAGTTATTGGGCGTCTGCATCTCCCGGATTCTGAGGAACGCCAGCACCGAGATCAAGTTAAGAAAGAAACCGAGAAGACCTAGAAGAAAATATTCAGATATTCAGACTGAACAGAATTCATAACACTGTGCACCGCAATCATAACAAAATAATGATAACATCCACACTAACAATGAAGCACAGTGATCAGATGCCATCACTGTATGATCATTAGACAAATGGAACTGACTGTTTCTTTCTTTCTTTCTTTTTTTTCTAATTCAGAAACTGTTTAGGAAGCTTTCTGGTTTTACAGATCAATAAGAGCAGCCCTCATTAATCGATAGATCAGCCTTCCCAAATCAATCAGGCATAAACAACTTTTGCATGTTTGTCAATACATTAATTGATGAAGAACTATCAGCACTGATGAATGGATGGTCTGATTGATTGATTGATTGATCAGCACTCACCGCCCACCAGCAGCGCGGAGCCGAAGGCGAACATGTCGAAATCGCTGAATCCCTCCGGTAACGTGTATGAAGCCATTGTCCGAGATCCTCCTCACTGCTGACCGCTGCGTTACAGTGCGAGACTTTATATGTGTGCTTATTCCTAGTGAAAGCGCATGTGAGATTTAAAGCCCCTGAAATCCCCGCAAGAATGTTTTAATTCTGCAAAAGTTTGTGAAATCAGATCAGATAAACACTGTGCCACCAAAGTGTTCTCGAGCGCCACCAGCTGGCCATTTTCAGAAGAGCACCTGGCATTTTTCAGCTGGCTAAAAACGCTTTGATGGACATGTTAATTGAATATTTATTGTTAGGCATATGGGCTATTATTAATATAATTGATATAATTAATATAATTATTTATATAATTGGTTGTCCCGTTCTTCATAACACATTGATTTGAGTACCTTTTATTAAATGTTATGTTTGAAAAATCTATATTGTGAATGAAATGAAATCGTTGAAAGTAGAAACAAGAACAAAGCAACAGCACGATATGTTTGAGGTATAATGTGGTGATCTGACTACAGTAGGTTCCAGTGCAAAAGGCTGTAATAAGGACACTATTTCTTATTTCTCAGTTTTCAGATGTTAATCCCATTGGGAAATAACATACGTACACTGTACCACACTTCAGTGAAATGTGTTCACTTTAATCTCTCTCCATTCTTTTGGCTGACTCTCTCTAAAGAGCACAGAACAAAACATTTCAGAGCAGCATTTGTGCTTTCTCCTCAGGAGCAATCGCTTGTGTTGAAGTTTCCCCAGTTCCTTTGAGAAAAGTGTCTATTCAATGAATAAAAAGTTTGAAAGTGAGTTTATTTATAGACTGAATAGGATAATTGGTGTGGATATCCATTATCAACTCTGACTCTCATTTCCTTTATCTTAACACTGGACAAAATGTAACACAGTATAGTGGAACAAACATATATTTGTTATAATTTAGAAATATGCTTGAATGTAATATACAAGATATAGGCTAATATACTTTAAATAAACACACACAAATGTCTGTAAGCTACTTTAGTCTGAGATGAATACTTGTGCTCTATACTGTCACCAGGTGTTTTAAATGCATATTCACTGTTAATATGTTAAAGTAGCACCATCTGCTTTTTTGCTTTTTTTGCTTTAATCATATAGGTATTATAGACTAAACGGACAATAAGGATAATAATATTAGGTAACCACTATTAATATGTGAGCAGTGTTGGGGGTAACGCATTACAACGTGAGTTTCGTAATAATATTACTTTTTTCTAGTTACTTGTAAAGTAACGCATTACTTTTTAATTTTCAAGAAAATATCTGAGTTACTTTTTTCCCATGTATTGACTGACAGTGCGCTGTGTGAACATGCTGTTACTGTAGTTCTAGACTAAATGTGAATCTTCATTAATTCATCCCACTTGCAAAAAAACAGATTTAGTATTCATCAAAATGAATTAAAACAGTGAAATGCAAACTCACAATATGACGCAAACCTGCAATAATGAAATATGTTAAACAACACAAATGTATCTAATCCCATTTTATTAACCGATGTCTTTGCTGCTGACCTTTGATGATCCAGTTCAACCATACTAATAAGCAAAAATGACTTTAGATAAACTAACACTTGTGCTTCATTGTTTTTTTATTGCTGAAGAGTATTTGAACCTTCTTCTCCTGTGTTCTACTTTACGGATGTGAATTTACATTTCCTTCAGCCTGAGGTTTATTCATTACACTTTCTGGTGTCAAAGGGCTTTTACATTTACTATAATTAAAACTTCTTGTATTAAAAACAATCAAGCCTTGCTCATATTTAAAAAGTAACGCAAAAGTAACAACGCATTACTTTCCATAAAAAGTAGCTAAGTAAAGTAATTAGTTACTTTTTTAGTAACGCAATATTGTAATGCATTACTTTTAAAAGTAACTTTCCCTAACACTGTATGTGAGTAAAGTTGATGCAATAGTATAGTTATAATGCATGAATCATATCATAAATGTAATGCATCATAAACACGGCATTTTATGCTAAATTCATGCTTTTGCTCATTGTTGAATCACTTGCAGTTTTGATGTATTGGTATGTCAAGTCAAAGGTCAAACTAACAACACTGATCTTTTGCATGCATAAAATAACCTATAGTGTGCTGGGTTTCCATTTCTAATATTTTAAGTTTAAATGATCTTCAAAAAGACACACCGCAGATAATGCAACATTTCCTCGACACTCTATGAATTACTCGGTATGTCTGGTGAAAATAGAGCAAAACAAAGCCATTCACCAATAAGATGCTGTGAATTCACAAACTGTTGTCCAATCCCAGGTCTAAAATTAACCCTCCAATCAAAAAAAGAAATGTCTGTTCTGTATATATATAAAAGAGAAGCACACAGCCTATGGGCTTCCAGGAAGGAATAATCGTGTAAGTGAAAATACCCCAAGTCCTTCCTCTAATCTGCTCTATCCCTTTTATCTGGGGATTCAGAGCAGAGCGAGTAGAAACACAGAGACACAGAGATGCTGGGTGTGCTGCGTGATTAACAGATTCAAACAGTAGCTAGAACAGATAGCGCAGAAGATGTGCGCTCTGGGCTTGTGGGCTTTTGCGTTCGGCCGTGTGTTTCAGGTTTTTGCGCTGGTGCTCTGCTGCTTTCCATTGCTTTGCAGCACCTGTCCTGCTCAATGCAGCTGCTTCTACCACAAACTGAGCGATGGATCGAAGTCGAGGTGAGATTTCACATGCACTCTGAAACTGAAACCTAACTGTAGAAAAGTCTCATATGGATCTTTGTCTGCAGAATATTGACAGGCCAGATTGTCTGTGCTCTTTATTTAGTCATTGGATTAACGTGTGTGTGATTTTTAATCTTCTCTGCTTGTTAGTTGCGGTGTTTCAGACCTCTAGCACTCATCACACACACACACACACACACAGTGTAAAGATAATAATACACAATAAAAGTAAAATCAGAAATGAAAGCTAGTCAAAGAAAAATATGTCATAGCACTATATTTCAGCAATGTTGAGTACTATAATCTCAAAGTAGAGTATTCTTACTTGACTGGCATAATCAAATATCTCAACAAAAGGAGGCTATGCTTGACCCGTGTGATGTGTTTCATAGAAGCGTCCTGTGCAACGATCCCGACCTCACCGTTATCCCAAACAACTTTCCCTCGGACACCTCCAAACTCCGCTTCGAGAAAACCGCTATTAGCTGCATCGCCAGTGAATCCTTTCATTACCTCAGCAGCCTGGAGTATCTCTGGATATCCTTCAACTCGCTCTCCTCCCTCAGCGCGGACAGTTTCCGAGGACTTTACGCTTTGGACGAATTACGGATGGATGGGAATGTTCTCACTTCCTTTCCGTGGGAAAGTTTGATGGACATGCCGAACCTTCGGCTCCTGGATTTGCACAACAATAAAATCAGCAGTATCCCAGCTGATGCAACCATTTACATCAGTAACTTGACCTACCTGGATCTGTCCAGCAACAGTCTGACCACTGTTCCAGCCGAGGTTCTTACTTCATGGTTCTCTCCGAAACCTCCTCAGGATGCAGAGGATTCCAGAATGATACTGGGTGAGTTTGTTTCTGTGCTTAAATCATTTCAGTTCAGTTGTAAAGTCTTAGTCACTGACGGAAGAATCTTTTCTTTGCGCAGGTCTCCACGACAATCCCTGGCAGTGCGACTGTCGTCTGTTTGATTTGGTGCAGTTCCAGAAGTTTCCTTCCTCGTCTGTGGCGTTCATCGATACGCGTTTGCGCTGCGCCGAGCCGGAGAGCCTGTCGGGAGTGCTCTTCTCTGATGCCGAGCTCCGCAAGTGTCAGGCTCCCCGCGTGCACACGGCCGTCGCGAGGGTCCGCAGCTCCATCGGAAACAACGTCCTGCTGCGCTGCGGCACCATCGGCGTTCCCATCCCCGAGCTGTCCTGGAGCCGCGCCGACCGCAAGCCCATGAACGGCACTGGTATGTCTGACATTTGCATCTCATCTCATGGCTCCCTTGCTTCTATTAAACAAACCCAGTGTCCAGGCATGAGTAATGCGTCTGCTAAATAAACAGAATCTTCTGCTTGTGTATTAAGAGAGCTGCAAACATAGAAGCATGCAGGCGAAATCTGCTGTAATTATTGTACTGCACAGTTCAGAGCTTATATTAAAGTGAATGTTTTTTTTTGATCTTGCAGTGCAACAGGAGATCTCTAAAGAGGGCATCATCTGGTCCATTCTCAGCGTTCCTGCTGTTTCGTACAGGGATTCAGGGAAATACGTTTGCAGAGCCACTAACTTTGTTGGGAGCGCCGACGCCATTATCTCACTTGTCATTTCTGATACATGGCAAATCGACGAAGCGGTCGCCAAGAGAAGTCACGGAAAAAAGAATGCTGGAATCGGCAGAGCGGCGTATCAGGAGAAACTAATCGCCAGGTACGTACCGCCGGCCACATCCGCCGCTGTGCCCATCATTGAGCCCCTAAACGGACCCAAAGCCTCGTCGTCCATCCAGATCGAAAGCTACAGCACTTCTGACGGTATTTCCAAAGCGAAGGCCACAGTGCCGCCTGCAGCGGCCACAGAATCGGACAGCAGCGTGGCGGAGCTTCAGAAAGACGTCTTGAGTAACCTGGAGGCTAATGCGTCGTCTCAGCAGCAGGGTCCGGAGCGCAGAGTGGTTCGGTCGGTCAAAGTGATCGGCGACACGGACCACACGGTCTCGCTAAACTGGCGCGCACCCGCCGCCACCAACACCACGTCCTTCAGTGTTCTGTACGCTGTCTTCGGCGAGCGCGACATGCGCCGCATCAATGTCGGCCCGAGCAAGAACCGCATCACCATTGAGGGCCTGGTGCCCAAAACCAAGTACATAGCGTGTGTGTGCGTGAAGGGCCTCGTCCCCAAGAAAGAGCAGTGTGTGATCTTCTCCACGGACGAGGCGGCCAGCGCCAGCGGCACACAGAAGCTCATTAACGTGGTGGTGATCTCGGTCGCCTGCGTGATCGCGGTTCCTCTGACGCTCATCGTCTGCTGCGGCGCACTGAAGCGGAGGCTGCAGAAACTGATGGGCCGGAAGTCCAAAGACTCGTACGTGACGTTTGAGACACTGTCTCCAGGCACCAAAGCCAAAGGGCTGGAGGGGGAATATCTCAGCAGACTCAACCTAGACGAGTCCAACCGCCTGCTGTCGGCCCGCTCCAGCGTGGACTCCGAGGCCACGGCCAGAACTGAGGGCCAGCCCAATGAGTACTTCTGCTGACGGACCTGTTTTTGATGACTCTGTGCCTAGCGCACTCTTGGCATTGGCCGGATTACACTTTAAATGTGTTTGAAAGCTTCAGTACATATCAGCTTTGTCCTTTCTCAGCCCTGAAAGGGTACAAACCACCTTAGAGAAAGTCCGATGTTCAAAAAGGGAAAATTATCACACAAGAGTGAAATAATAATGTCTGTATTTTTTATTTTTGACATGCACTTTTATTGATTCACTGATCATGCATATTCTGCAATGAAACACATAATACCCATCTGTCAGAAAGTGAAAATGTTCTGTGTGGACCGTACTTTTTACTTGTTTTTCTTGTACTTATTAATGTCTGTACTTATTAAAAATGTTTAAAAATATGACTGAATAAAACCATTTTTTTATATGGTTCATGTTTTCTGAATGTTTTCTCTTTCTTTATAAAGTGATGAAAAACTGCTATTCCTAGACTGTCTGAATGTTCAAAGCAATATTTAGAAACTTCAGAAGAAGTTTGAGCATTAAGGGTAATAGGATTTACACCACTAAACTCATGCAGAGCTGCCCGTGTTTGCTGTAAACGTGGAGCTGCACCATTTATTTGTGTATTTGACATTTTACGTCTGAGATCCAAATTTAATTCTGTACTGAAGATATTTACATAATAGAGGGAATTTATATTTCTTCACACTTGTTTTATCTTGTTTTTTTAACTGTTTTCAGTAATTCATTACTGTACAAGATTAGTGTACTCAACTCATTACTGTACTGTACTCATTTGATCACACTTATTGTTATATGTATAGCGTTTTGTCGAAGCTTCATTTACTCCCTGACAAACTGCGTCAGGATAGATTAAATGTAATGAGCTTAACTTCACCAGGAACACGGATAAACTGCTCCTCAAGCCATCTTCAGAAGACTGTGGCCATCTTATACGCGGTGCTGTTGACTCTCTTGTTCTGTCAGAGTTCTGTGGGATTAGTGTCTGACCGGATGCTCCGGCACAGACCAACCCTTAGGCAGCATTCCTGAGAAGTTCAAGAAAATCCGTATTGAAAGATCAGATGTAACTGAAATCCCACAAGCGGCATCCTCAACAGTCAGTGCTTTGCCGCTCCTATGGCTAAATTTGAACTATATAGCACTCATGAATGTTAGAAGCCTGGAGGGACTGCATAACTTGACAGAATTACGCATACAGGGCAACCAAATGCGTTCCATACCATGGACTGCTTTTCAGGACACGCCCAACCTTGAAATTTTAGACCTGGAACACAACAGAATAGAAGCACTTCCAGAATATGCTCTGCACCACCTGCCCAAACTAACCTACTTCGATTTATCCTTCAGTCATCTCAGTCATCTCTCATATCCAGAGACGTCTTTCTCTGCTGACCCGGCATCTGGTCACAGAAATCAGGGGCCTCATTTATAAAATGTTGCGCAGAAACCATCCTACATTTGATCTTACGATCATCTCTCGAATATGCGTACGTTTGATTCATAGAATGAATGTACGAACAGAAAACTCTTTCAGATGTGAAATCTATTAATCGCAAATGATCTTGAACTCACATGCAATTGAATGGTTCAAGATTCAAGATTTTTATTTGTCACATACACAATTATACAGAGTATAACCAGCAGTGAAATGTAGGCTTCGGCTATCTGCCTTGTAAAAGACTCCTAATTAATGTCGTTAACATAAAATATCACCAATCATCATAATTTATAACAACGAACTGCAAGAACAGCTTATATTTTAAAAAACCTGCAATACTGACAATTTTTATAAATATGAGCACTGGCATGGATTTAAGCGTACGCACACTCTAAGATCAAATCTGTGCGTACGCATGCTTTATAAATGAGGCCCCTGGCCTCAGATGGGAACAGGCTAACATCGTCCTAGCGCTGCATGAAAACCATTGGCTCTGTGACTGCAGACTCAAAGGCTTCGTTGAATTCATCAGCACTGTCAGTCCACCGATCGTCCTGATGAACTCGTGAGATGTTCTGGATCCAGAGCAGGAAAGTTCTTTCATGAGGTGGAGCTGAAGACATGCATACAGCCAGAAATGACCGGTCCTCAAACTAAGCTCAGCTTGGCCGCAGGGTCAGACGTCAGCCTGAGGTGCTCGGTTTGCACCTTTTGTTTGCAAAAGGTGCACCTTTTTCAATTAGTATCTCATCTGATTTTTTCTTGTTGTTGAAACTACTCATTTTACTAGTGTGTCATTCCATTTAATCTAATAAACTTCTCTCAGTTTTCTGCAGTTTCTCAGTGAACGACACCATCATCTCTGCGCTGATTATTCCAGTGCTTCACAAGGTGTTTACATCTGCACTGCCAACAATTTCATCACTAACTCATCTGTCAGTGTCCGGCTAGATGTCCTTCTATCCCAAAACCCCACTATCCCGCTTTCATCCGCCTTACTGCTAGCAAAACATGTATATTAATATATGTATCGCCAAGCAGACCGCCTATGGTATCACCATCGAGCGGTGTACGCTGACAGAGAAACCTGGTTCATGGTTTATTTCGGCCGTTATGATGCATCCAAGAAAGAAGCCATTTACGTGAGTCCAGGAACCAGGCGCTTCTCTCTCAGTGACCTGCTGCCACTTACAAACTATGTAGTGTGTGTGAAGTGAAGAACCCTAACTAACCCTAACCCTAACGGCCAGTGCGTTATGTTTGTGTCAGGCAGCGATCTGAACCCACTGGAGCGGAGAGACAAACTCATTATTGTCATGTGTGTGTCATGCTGCTGCTGTGCCTACTGGGATGTGTGTTTGCTCGAGCGACAGAACACACTGCTTCGAGCGCTGCACACTGCTGTATGACAGACAGAAGCGACGCGAGAGATACGAGACGCCGGTGATGAAGGAAACAAGCACTGCCCAGGTACACTAGACCACATATTAATACACGTCAGAGACCAGAGATTCTGTGATCCTTTGTGAATAGAAGCAAACACTGATTGCACTTTAGTTTTCTTCCATTTTCAGTGGGAGGGTTTTCTTGTATGTGCATTGTTTTAAATGTTATGAAATGTCAAACATTGAAGGTTAGTGGGAGTCATCATTTAATTTTTTTGTAAAGCGGACCTAAAACGAGATGTGAAATATTGATGGCAAAACACTTCTCAAGATATAATGTACTACAGTTTTAGGAATCTGAGTTAGATTCCAAATACAATTACAACTTATATTATTATTTAACAATGTAAAAAAAAATTCAGTAGGAAGCTCTGATTATACTAGTATTGCAGCTCTGCAAATATTCTTGCTTTTCTGTTATAAATCGCTGGTTTTACCTCAAGTCGCTTTCAATAAAAATGTTTGGTAAATTAGTTAATGTAAATGTAACAACAAAAATTGAATAGTAGGAAAATGACAACAGTCTCTTTTAAATTCTTTAGATAACACTTTAAAAATGTTTTATTTCTAAATTCAGTTATAGCAACTTGATATTATTCATGATAAACACAATGGACATTCAGATATGCCCTACAACAAACAGCACATGGATGTTCATCTGCTCTCTTTCTCAGAAAATGTACTGGAAAATTAATAAACATTCAAAATATCAGTGAAAAACTCTTTATAAAACAATAATAATAAAAAAAGGTTTGACAGCAATAACTACAAATGAGAGTCCGATGTCCAAACAGTCTGCAGACTTTTACCAAAGATCCTCAAGGCAAAAGCTGAAGAAATACAATCTCACAGTAGGGCATGAAGTGCATGCAATAGTCACATAAATAATCTATAGAAATCAGAAAGGGTTGTTACAAATTTGTCTAAATTTTGACGTATTAATAATTAGATTCAGTCTAAATAGAAGGAAACCTAAAGATGGCGGTATGGTGCTAATCATGAGATTACAGTGGAGTTTGCTTCACTTTTGCAGATCTAGAACTGATGTGTAAAACTGGTCTAAGAAGCACAGCAAGCTTGAGGTGTACATTACTGAAATAAACAGCATCCAAGTAGCTGCTTTCTGTTTACAAACACACACAGTATGTGCATAGACCAGCATTGGCAAGTTACTTAGCATTTTTAAGGTATTGTTTCTTGTAAGAATACCAGCCAGATCTTAAATGACTGTACGGCATGTTGAAAAACAGAAACACTTTAGATAAACCAGATGGCCACTTTAAAAACACTTTCACAAAAAAAAAAGACGCATTCTTCTCAGTTCTTCTCAGAACTGTTTGTAACATCAAATGTCCAACAGTCCATAAAACACTGCTGCTCACATCGGTCAGCGTGTCAGTAATAATAGCCTTGATTTGCCTCATTGATTTTCTGTTCTATTCTCATTTTAAGCTCAGACACTAGAGCTGAGTTGATGCCACTGCTGTCTTTGTTTTGGCCAGATCTCTGGAGGCCGTCTGTGCTTTTGCTGGTCCTACAGCTGGAGCTGGTGTTTCTGGAGGCCAGGGAGCCGGACACCGTAGGCACTGACCGCAGCCACTCGCTCGGCCGGGAGTGAACCGGAGGCAGAGGCGGGAGCACCGGAGCGCTGGGGGGAGGCGGCTTGGCTCTGGGGCTGCTGTGGATTTCGCTCGTGTCATCATCAGCAAAGAACTTTCCAAAGCTCTGGTCGCTCCGTCCAAACCGCGGCCTGAAGGTCCAGCGGCGTGGCTCTTTGGGCCTCCTGCGTATGATGCAGCGTGCCGGTGTGATCCTGTTGGACTTTGTGTTGCGAAAGTAGATGATGGTTGAGATCATAACTGTCACCAAAACCATCACGGTAATGATGCTGATGGCCAAGCCTAGAGCTTTCATTGGATTGTCTCGGCTTTGCATTAGAAAATCAGCCATGGGCCCTTTGAGACGATTCTGAAAAACACACACAAAACGTATAAATAATTAGCACACAATTAGCTTTAAAGGTGAGGTATGTATTTTTTCTAAAACGCTTTAGAAAACGACTCGGGGCTGAGTACCAAAACAAACTTGTAGCCAAGAAGAAGGCGGCTTACAGTGCATTCACACCAGACGCGACTTGCGCGAATAAATTGCGCTATTCGCGTGTAGTTGGACGCTTGAACATTTTGAGTTTACTCGCTTCATTCGCGCGTAAAAAAAAAACAGACGCAAATTTGCGTCATGGGAGGGGCTTCAGCCAGACAGCACCAGTCTCATTGCAAAATGGCTGACATGGATTTTGTTGAGAGGGTAGTTGCACTTTATGTGCTATGGAAACACTGGACGCGTGTATCTTCCCACCCCTATCCCGAATGCTGGATCCCTGTCAATCTTCAAGCAACAACTGAAAACTCATCTCTTTCGGCAGTACTTGACTTCATCCTAAACTAAAAAAAAACAACTCTATCTTTCTCTCCCTCCCTTACTAGCTTGTACTTATTTGAACAATGACTGAGACTTGGTGTTACGAGCTTGTGTTCATGTATCCCGAAGAGAGGAGGATAACCTCGGCTAGTCCTTCTGACATTTGCCGCTGGCTCTGATGTCTCTGTAGTGGATAAACATAAGATATAATTAGTTTTGGGTAAATCTAACAGGTAATCTTTGGTCTATGGTACAGCTCCGGGTATCCACATACAGGACGATGATTTTGTTCTCTATTGTTGTTTCGGATTTCTGCCTCCGCTCGTAATCACGTCACTACTAGAGCAAGCTCCTGATTGGTTAGCGAATAGCCGCCAAAATTCAGATTTTTCAATTTGCACGATTCGCGCGAATCACGCGCTACGCCCGACAAACGCTTCATTCGCGTCTGGTGTGAACGCACCATGAGACCGGATGCCACACCACAACAGCTAAAGTCTGTCTACACTGGACGCGACAAAGCGACCGTTAAAAATAATTTGAAATTTGTGTCAATATGTCATAAATAGAACGTGGCAGCAGTTTACTGTCGGGATCCAGTGTAGACAGCATTATTAGTGGTTATAATGAGTTCTATAGTATTTTGCCGCGCCGCTCGCCTCCGGTGTAGACACGGTGTTACAATAAGTAGGACCCATGTAAATATCGGATCAGCTTTCCAGCGCTGGAGAGAACTCAAGGAGAGGAAGGCCTGTGATCGGATGCCAAGGTTGCTTTGTTTCTTCTCGATAGGTGAGTAACATCGGTTTTGCTTTGTTTCACAGAACCAGTCGTTGCCTGGGTTGCGTAACATTACGTATGTGTGGGGCGGAGCTATCAAAATAGGGGCGAGACCCTTTTGGGGTTGGAGCGTCTTTGTTTTATTTACATTTTACATTTACATTTATTCATTTAGCTGACGCTTTTATCCAAAGCGACTTACAATTGCTATATATGTCAGAGGTCGCACGCCTCTGGAGCAACTAGGGGTTAAGTGTCTTGCTCAGGGACACATTGGTGTCTCACAGTGGATTCAAACCCGGGTCTCTCACACCAAAGGCATGTGTCTTATCCACTGCGCCATCACCACCCATTTTGGTGATTTCAAATATCAACATTTGCTACTAGAAATAACTTACCCCAACTTTAATTTCTTTTCCACATAAACCACAGTGATATACTATTAAATCATGACTACATGGATGAAAAAGTACTGTGGATGAACTATGAAATACTATGTTACTTTGATCTACTGTATATAAGCTCCAAATTTTTATACCAAAGAATTCACATCATAATTCAAAGTACTTGTGTTTTTTGGACATTTACCATGGTAGTAGCATGGTATTCTCCCCAAACAAACAAAAAATGCTCATTAAAAGCTGCTTTGATCCTGCAGCGCACACAGTGACCCCTGACGTATAAATGTCTCACCGCCTCCATGATGTCGATTTTCACGACTGCTGTTGTGCTGAAGGATGGAGAGCCTCGATCCCGAGCCTGGACCACCACAGACCACCGGCAGTCTTTCTGTTTGGTGATGTTCTGCACGATCTCCATAGACTTGATGTACGGTTTGAGCTTAATCTCTCCTGTGGAGGTGTTAATGTCAAAGATGTTGTCTGGATCGGCTTCCATGATGGAATATTCAATCAGGTTATTGGGTTCCTCTGCGTCCTCATCCACAGCCTGAAAACAAACCGCAATCAGGTTCCAATAATATCATAATATTCACAATCACAGCATCAGTGAGAATATAGTTGAGTCAGATTTGCTCACAGATGCAGGACTTTAAGCTGGTTGTGGGATCATGGGACTTCATGCCATCAGGCTCAATGCGAGATTTGGCTTTTGATTATTGGTCTAATCTACTGGGACCTAAGACAGATGGCTGTCCACAAAATAACAGTTTTGTTGGAGAACACAAACCTCTATTTTCACTGGTGCCCCAATGATCATGGTCTTCTCCAGGAAGTTCTGATTAAACTCTGGTGGGTGGTCATTTTGATCTAGTACTGTGACAAAGACCTCTGTGAGGCTGTATTTGCCCTCAGTGTCTTCAGCTTTCACATAGAAATTATATTTTGACTTGACTTCAGCGTCTAAAGAGGCCCAGGGCTGCGTGTAAATGATGCCGGACGTGGAGTGAATGAGAAACCTGAAACAGACAAAAATCACAAGATTGAATTCAGAACAATGATGTAGTTGATATCACAGATGTTGTTGAACTTATGCTTCTAGTTTGAGAAGTGTCCAAACATTGAGATGAACAAACCCTGCACTGGATCTTAATGATGGTTTACAGTTACTCTGTTCAATGGCCGTTTTAAGATCAAAATAAACACATGGCTGTGTGCCTGATTTTAAGAGCTTGTCATCAAGTCTGCATTTTAATCGGCTGCTTTATTCTTGTCAGTGTGACTCTCTGCATGTGAAAATTAACAGTCAGCCAGAAAACTGCTATTTTTCACACCATTATAATTTGCCTCCTGCATTAGGGAAGAATCAAGGCATAAATTTACAGGTTTTACATTACCCATATGTGTTCTACCTCCAGCTGTCAAATCGCTCGCTAATTGGGCCCTGACTCACTCGCGGGTGTGGAGAAGCTATTTATACTTCTCCAATCCCATTACAGATTAGCCAGCTCCCTCGCTGGAGTCTGTCTGTAAGATGTTTTGTCCTTTACTGGCCTTATAAAAACAAGCGAAGCGTCCAGATACAGACTAGCGGGAGGTCATCTGTGCCACTTTTGCTGAAGTTGAGCTCTCACCCTAAACTCAAGCAGATGACTGAAAGAACTAATGTGAAAATGTCACGCACCATCCAGTTAAAATCACAGACATTGAGATTGGTCCCGTTCTGTTTGAGCTCAATTACCCATTAAGATATCTTTTACTTGCAAAAATATCAAGCTGTTATTTGCAGAGTGATGTCCATTGTTAATTAAAGCTTAATCCAAACAGATGACTGAACAAAATTTGATCTCCATTATTGGACCTCTGAATATGGCGCAGCATAAGAGCCGTGGAAGAAACACTGATTCAAAGCCAGTAATGTTCAATACTGATGTCTGTACTACTCACAGATCAGCGCCAGAGCCGTAGATGGAATATTTCACTTCCCCCCAAAGCCCTGAATCAGGGTCTGTCGCCTGGAAAAACACCAGATACACATCAGTGCTAAAACACAGACACAGAAAACATCCAAACACACCAGACCGTCCAACATTAGACCCAGAGCTGCAAGATTACTGGTTTCAGAAAGCTCATTCTTTACTGTTAAGCATAATTTCAAGCTGCTCACGGTCACTGAGACGACGTTGGAGCCTCCTGGGGAATTCTCAGGGATCCTGGCGATGTAAAACTCAGAGGAGAACTTTGGAATGTTGTCGTTTGTGTCCAAAAGATTGATCACGATATCCGCGGTGGCACTGAAGCGCTCGGGAGTGTCGATCTCCACCGCTAACAGCTGAAAAACATCACACACACTTCTCAGGATAAAACATTCAGCTTAGAGATAACCTACTGTCAGTATGATCAAAATAAAAGATCAGGATCAGACCTTGAATGTTAAGAACTGGTATTTTTCATAGTCGATGGCAGTCGAGTTTTCCACAATGATGGTGACTTGAGCTTCATTGAGAACCGTCTGAGGAACCACACGGAGAACGCGAGAGGGTCCCACCAACAGCAGCCGGAACTTAGCGTTTGCTCCCTGCACCAGAACCAGAGATTCAGAGAATATGGACATTCATGGAGAAAAAACACTTAAAACATTCACAAAAAAAGCTCCTTAATATAACAAAGTGCTATTTCTAATAAAAGTGTTTATTTATTGCATAGAAAACAGGCAAAAACAGCAAATAATTTGTATGGCAGATGTCAACAACTTTATTCTTAATCACTGTGCCATAATGTGTTGTGAATCGCCGTCTTTGTGGCTTGTATGTGAAATATGAAGGACTGAAAGCAATACAGCACTACTGCCTTGTTCTTCTGTTGACCTGCAATTTAATTCTCTCACTTTTAGTATTTATAGCTTAACGTCATTCATTTGATATAAATGAAATACACCCCTCTCGCTCTGATTGTTAACTCCGGGTGTATGCATCCGATGAAAGCAGCAGTTTAATGCGCGGCCGTTGACTGCACACCTGGTCCGAGTCGTTGACCGTGATCTTCAGGCCGCGGAGAATCTCTCCTTCTGGCGGATGCTCGTACATGGTCAGCTCGAAGCGGTTCTGCGGGCCGTTCTCGCCGTAGAATGTGGGCGGGTGGTTGTTGAGATCCACCACACGAACAGTGACCGTGGTCACGCTGTAGTCAGAAAACCTGTCGGGTCCAACCTCTGCAGCCTTGATTTACAATAAAAGAAGTCTTATTAGGCCATGTGTGATGCTAATTAGAAATACTTACTCAAGCTGTAACAATATTCAAATCATAAATATAGACAACCTTGACTTTTAACTCATATAACTCGTTCCTCAGCTGCACAGGGAACGATGTCAGGATGATACAGCCGCTCGTGCTGTTGATGCTGAAGAAGCCGTCGCTGCCTTTGAGAACAGAAGAGACAGGAGATATTACTAGTGGAAGTATTTGATAAACTATGACTGTTTATCTCTAGAGTTCACAAATTAGAATGAGCACTGAAGTGATAATGCAGCGGACCGCTCAGAATGGAGTAATTGATGGCGTTGGGGTTGTTCTGGTCGCCGTCTGTGGCAAAAACAGTGAATATCTCCGAACCCTGCACACAAAACACACAAACAGATCATCATCAGAGCATCCTCAGTCAGTCAATACAGTCAAATACATTGGAGCCTAGCACTCATTTATCACTAACTAGTTACAATGAGTAGAATAAGTTGTTTTTTTGGTTTAATGTGACTCTTTTAAATGAAAATCTCTTGAAAAATGATTGAACACAAGCACAATGAAGGTTTTACTTGAGCTGAAATGTTTAGTTCTATTTATTTCAGGATTTTAGATATGAAATAACATCGCACTTACTGGTACGGAGACTTCATACACAAATCCAAAATACGGAGTACCAACAAACACTGGAGGATAATCCTGGGTATCGAGGACATTGATGGTTATGATGGCCGTGGAGGTCATGACCTGGTATTTGCCATGATATTTACCACCACCATCCTGAAACAGACACACAGCACTGACGATCTGGTACTTACTGATTCATGAGGAAATATTCTCATCTTTGAACTTCACTGTTACAAGATAGATGCCTTTACGAAAGATCAACACAAACAAGCTCGTCTATCTCAGAGAACAGTGGGGATTTCACACGGTTGAGTCTGTTGTTCACCTTTGCAACCACAGAAACAAAATGAGTCCTGGAGAGCTCGTAGTCCAGCGATTCTCCGGGTCTGATGCGCAGAACTCCGCTGTGACCGTCGATGGTGAACTTAGTGCTGGGCGTCGACTGCAAACGAAATGACAACTGATGAAGATGTGATTCCTGAAATATATGATGCATCTCTCAAACACAAAGCCAAAATGACAAACAGACACAGACAGTTGACTAATACTTGTTTCTTTCAGACATCAAGACTTTAAGATCAAACATATTAGGCGTATCTTAGATGGCATCACTGGTCATCATTTCTTTCATGAGTCCATCTTTAAATGGTCCTGTGGTTTGGAAATTTGATTTTTGTAGAAGTGTATTTTCAATCAGCGTGAGTTCTGAAAACGGCATCTATAGTAATTATGTCAGAAATGATGAGAAATTATAGATTATTGTCAAGTTTTTTTCTCGGCCGGATGCTCCGCTGACCTCAGACGCCTCATGCGTCGAGCGCTAACGAATGCGACGTGGCCGAGCGCAGAGGTAAGCCAGGCTAAGCCCTCAACCTGTCTAAATGTAATTGAAATTTAATCCAGTAGCAGCACATTTTCTGATGGTGCTTTTGTGTCACGATCTGTTCTACAAACTGAGCCTCACACAGATTTAATGCTGCCATTAGAGATTCAGATATCCTCACTGATTATTATCTTGCTCCCTTGAGGAGAGACTAAATAATTAAAAGTGTGACTCCACAAGAAGTGGTTTTGTCTGACCTGCAGGTAGTAGGTGACACTTCCTCCGGACCCGAGGTCTCTGTCGATGGCCTGGACTCTGTAGATGCTGCCGCCCGAAGCCGCGTCCTTCAACACACACCACAACTACTTCAACAACAATTCATGATGACACTGATCTCTTCATTTCCAAACCGCTTCTCATCCTCACCTCGGGGACGTCCACTATGAGTGGCAGATTCAGAAACTCAGGCTTTTCATCATTAGCATCTGTTATAAACACTCGAACATTTTCTACAACCTGGAGAAGTGAGATATAAAGTAAATCTGACTTTACCAATAGCACATACACCATAAATGGACATTAAAACACATTCAACAGTGGGACTACACATTCAAAACAGAGGACTATGGGGCTAAATAATAATTAAGAAACAATATAATATTTATGAAATCAGTTGTCAAAGGCTAGCATTACTATTTCTTAAAGGTGAAGTGTGTAATTTTGGCCCCAGTATATTAATCAAAATCCTAAAACAGGCAACAATATATTTCTGATAACACTTTATTTTAGGGTCTCTTAACTAGTTGCTTATTATACTAGAATATTAGCCATTTATTAGTAGTAATTAAGCACATATTAATGCCTTGTTCTACATGACCTTATTCTACATCCCTAATTCAACCCAATACCTAAACATAACCACTACCTTACTAACTATTAATAAGCAGCAAATTAGGAATTTATTGAGGGAAAAGTCGTAGTTAATAGTGAATAAGTGTTCCCTATTCTAAAGTGTTACCATATTTCTCCTACAATAATTATACTAAAAACAAAACAAAAATGAACTGGGGTTCTATTTTTTTTTCAGTTTTATTTTAATAAACATGACATAACATTAAGGTGATTTACGATTATAAAATGCTGGATGTCTGAGCTTTATCTAAACTGAGGGTGGTTGTTGTCTGTGAAACTGCTGTTTCATCATCAGAGAAACTGTGCTGCTCTTAAATCGTGGTTCTTTGATGGCAAACATCACAGCGATGCTGTCCTTTCAGTCAGAAGCTGATTGATCTGTGCGTTTCTCTCTTCAGGAGTGACTGACTTACACAACACAAACTAGCTGAATTGACAAACAATGACACACTTCAGCTTTAAGAAATAATCCTGTGATCAAAGCTTAACGGAAACATGTTTTTCACCTTATTTCTCCCATCTGTGATGATCACAAATGCAACGATCTCATCCTGAACCTTAACAAGCAAAACGAGTTAATTATTAACACAGATGCGTCTGACTTCATGGTTTATTTTCCAGAATTATGTCCTCATATTGTGTCAGGATTGAACCCTTGTAATGTCATTTATACTCTCACCTCTCTGTCCAGTGTTTGGATGAGAGTTACGTTCCCTGATTTGGGCTCGACGCTGAAGTACTCTTTGGAGCTCTTATCAAAGGTCATACCGTAGGCCACTAGATCTCCTTCGGGGTCAGAGCCGTTCAGTGTGTAAACATGAGTCCCTGTGGAAGAACAAGTCCAAATTACACATGATCTCAGGTGAACTATGTGTGTTTATTATCTTAAAGACATTATTTTCTACGATAAAGTATCTTAGTAGCAAATATTATCATATTTGTTAAATGTAGTACAAGCAGGATCATATCCACCATAAACAGATATAGACCTCCTAGCAATTCATCTAACATTAAAATGTGCTCATCACTATCGAGAAAATCCTAGAACACTAAAGCCAACAATTCCTTGTCACTCATATTACATCATAATTAGCTGAATATTTGATTTTATAAAAATCTAATTAATTTAAGTGAAGTGACATACTGCCAAGTATGGTGACCCATACTTGGAATTTGTGCTCTGCATTTAACCCATCCAAAGTGCATACACACAGCAGTGAACAACACACACACACACACACACACACACACACACACACACACACAGCAGTGAACACACACACACACACACACACACACACACACAGCAGTGAACACACACACACACACAGCAGTGAACACACACACACACACAGCAGTGAACACACACACAGCAGTGAACACACACACACAGCAGTGAACACACACACACACCGTGAACACACACCCGGAGCAGTGGGCAGCCATTTATGCTGCGGCGCCCGGGGGGCAGTTGGGGGTTCGGTGTCTTGCTCAAGGGCACCTCAGTCGTGGTATTGAGGGTGGAGAGAGCGCTGGACATTCACTCCCCCCACCTACAATCCCTGCCGGCCCGAGACTCAAACCCAGTCCGACTCTCTAACCATTAGGCCACGATTTCCCCTAATTTTTGCACACAACAAATATGTATTCAACAGGATCAGTCACTAGGCTTATTATATCTGTGTCCTTTGATCAGACACATTCAGTCTGTGCTTTATACAGTAAGCACATAGTGTGATGTTCTTTTATCATATTGTCTGTTATTCCTCCCTATCTGACAGCATGTTATCATAGAAGTTAATGTTAACCAATGGATGTGTCTTCAGCGATGCTGAATAGCGCCATGTTTCCATTGCTGCTTCCAGCCCCATTATCATAGAAATATGGTGCAAAGTCAGATTGCCCTGAAAAAGACAAATAGTAAAAACTCAGCATCAAATGACATGGAAATGCACATCAAGCATTTCAAGTACTAAACCTCATGATGTTCACACACACAAAATCACAGATAATGTGGTAAGTAAAGTGTGGGCTGTGATGCGATTTTGAGTGAAACCATTGGCATAAAAATCATCTGGACCAACTGAACTGAAATTCAGTCTCAGTAAATGAATGTCACTGAATTTTAGATAACTGCTCCAAAAATAAAACAATAGTTCTACTACAAATTCTAATGATTTAAGATAAAAGTGTATTTTAAAGCACAAAGTAGCTAATTTCCAAAGCACAGCTCCGCTCTCCTGCAAACACTCGCTCAGTCTTTCCATTATACTTAAAGGATTATTGAGACAATCACAGTTTGACGCTGATTACACACAGAATACAGACTCGTCTCTAATCAGTAAAACAGCCAGTAACTCACCCATAGACATGCACAGTGAGACGAGAAGAATTACAGTCTGTTTTTTCCTCATACTCTTCATCCTGCAGAAGAAGTGTACAGACACTGAAGGATCATATGGAGAGCGCTGCAGCTGCTGCTCGTCTGAAGACGTCTTTAAAGGCATCTGAGCGCAGCTTCAGTAATCCTGTGACTCAACCCTCTGCAGCTCATGACTCAAACAGACCCAGAACAACACCGCCGACCCACAGGAGTGAAGGGACACAGGTGGAAACGCAATGAAAAATTCTATTTGACAGAAAGTGTGTTCATTTAGGAGTTCAAAACACAGTGCCATGTCTTTATTTTCAAACTTAACATGCAAGGTTATCATTCAGCAGCAGACTGCTGTAACCTGGACATAGAACCGAGGGTTCTGTAGATTCAGAACTAAATGAAATGGAATGACAGAACCTTCAATACATCCATCGTTTTCCTATAAAATCTAAATTTGCATCAGCTCCTGATGAAGCACACCTGTCACTGATCTATTTTATTTGAGTAAGTAACTGAACATTAAAGATATGACCTGCACACGTTCTAAAAGGGGGTTTTCACAGCAATGTCGTAGAAAAAAAAAACTGATAACCTTTCAGTGAACAGTTCTTAAAAGAACCATTTTTTCTTAGTTTGAAGAACCTTTTTCCATGAATGAAAAGGTTCCATGAATGGCTCTTTGTGGAACATTGATGCCAGTAAAGAACCTTTGTTTTAAGAGTGGTTCTCCTCTGCCCTGAACACACAGACTAGCAGAAACTCCAGAGTTTCAGTGCAGGAACAATTAAAATTTAGAAGAATAGTCTGGATTTCTGCATAAAACTTGATATGAATGACAGCGAGTCATTGAGTACAAGTGCTGGAATGATGGAGCTTCTTTTTGATGTCATAAAATGTTGTATTTAGTTTAAAATATATAAGGCTATGATAAAAATTTATTTAATAAACAGATCAGATTTACTCTACTCAACCAAACAACTCACAGAAGCAGTTCAGGATGACTCAGGCAGTAAACAGTTCACTGAGCAATTGTGTTTTTTGTCTGATCAGTTTATATGCCATCAGTGAAAACATGGCAAACTGTCTCTTCCATCCATTTCAGTGAGAGATGGATCCGTCTGTGTTCCTACTTTTACTGCAGAACGACTAATGAACACAGGTAATATTTAAACATTTTTTTTAAAATCATTAAGCCACTTTAGGCATGCATTACTATAATTATATTGTCAGTAAAGGGTGCTGATACGATTTGGAGTGAAATCACTGTACTAATGGTCTCAAGCAGATTATTGCTTTATTAAATGGCAGAAACAGTAATTTGATAACAGACATCCTTCTCAATATAACATTAATATTAAGAATAAATAAATTATTGTTCCATTGAGTATTAAGTCAAGTCACCTTTATTTATATAGCACTTTTAACAATGTAAATTTTGTCAAAGCAACTGCACAATATCAAAAAAGGAAAATAGTGTGTCAATAATGTAAAATTAAAAGATTAAAAAAAGATTTTCAGTTAAAGGCATTTCATTATTGAATTCAGTGATGTCATCATCCAGCTCAGTTCAGTTTAAATAGTGTCTTTGCAATCAGCTCGACGATATCGCTGGAAATGAAGTGTCCCCAACTAAGCAAGCCAGAGGCGTCAGCGGCAAGGAACCAAAACTCCATCGGTGACAGAATGGAGAAAAAAACCTTGGGAGAAACCAGGCTCAGGCGGGGGGGCCAGTTCTCCTCTGGCCAAACGAACCAGCAGTTCAATTCCACCTGCAGCAAAGTCAGATTGTAAGGGCTCAACTGGTTCCAGTGGTCTTTTCCCGATGGCTGTCTAAGTGGCGGGGTCCTCACTGGGCATCTGTCTCTGGCGCTCATCTCGGTGTCCTGGTCTCCGCTGACGTTCAGGGCTGTAGAGGTCGTCTCTGGGTGCTGATCCACCATCTGAGTTCAGGGCTGTAGAGGTCGTCTCTGGGTGCTGATCCACCATCTGATCTGGATACGGACTGGATCTGGTGACTGCAGTGACCATCTGGGCTGGATACGGACCGGATCAGGTGGCTAAGGTGACTGGGCATATGTCCCCGGGGCTCATCCAGGTGTCCGGCCTCCGCCGACGATCAGGGCCACATATATCATCTCCCGGCGCCGATCCACCATCTGATCCGGACACGGACTGAGAAACAGAATAGAAACAGACAAATATTAATGTAGATGCCATTCTTCTTATGATGTAACGAGTACATCATGTGTTATGAGGAGTGTTCCCGGTTCGGTTTGATCTAATTAATGCAGCCTAACAATCCTTTAACGGATTTGAATAATAGAAGTGTATTAGTGTGTTATGTGTAAGCCAGGTTAAAGAAATGTGTCTTTAATCTAGATTTAAACTGACAGAGTGTGTCTGCTTCCCGAACAGTGTTAGGTAGATTGTTCCAGAGTTTGGGTGCTAAATAGGAAAAGGATCTGCCGCCTGCAGTTGATTTTGATATTCTAGGTATTATCAAACGGTCAGAGTTTTGAGAACGCAGCAGACATGGAGGACTATAATGTGATAAGAGATCGCTCAAGTACTGAGGAACTAAACCATTCAGGGCTATATAAGTAATTAACCAGATTTTAAAATCTATACGATGTTTGATGGGGAGCCAATGTAGTGTTGACAGAACCGGGCTAATATGGTCATACTTCCTGGTTCTAGTAAGAACTCTAGCTGCTGCATTTTGGACCAACTGTAGTTTGTTGATCAAGCGTGCAGAACAACCACCCAATAAAGCATTACAATAGTCTAACCTTGAGGTCATAAACGCATGAATTAGTATTTCTGCATTTGATGTTGAGAACATGGGTCACAATTTAGATATGTTTTTGAGATGGAAAAACACAGTTTTACAGATACTAGAAACATGGCTTTCAAATGAAAAATTGCTATCAAACAGCACACCAAGATTCCTAACTTCCTAACTAGTGTTCTAGGTTAGGTTTTTAGGTCTGATAATTAACACCTCAGTTTTTTCAGAATTTAGCAGTAAGAAGTTACTCGTCATCCAGTTTTTTATATCGACTATGCATTCCGTTAGTTTCTCAATTTGGTGTGTTTCACCGGGCCATGAAGAAATATAGAGCTGAGTATCATCAGCATAACAGTGAAAGCTAACACCATGTCTCCTGATAATATCTCCCAAGGGTAACATGTAAAGCGTGAAAAGTAACGGCCCTAGTACTGAGCCTTGAGGTACTCCGTACTGCACTTGTGATGGATATGATACCTCTTCATTCACTGCTACGAACTGATGGCGTTCACATAAGTACGATTTGAATCATGTTAATGCACTTCCACTAATGCCAACAAAGTGTTCTAGTCTATTTAAAAGAATGTTGTGGTCGATAGTGTCGAACGCAGCGCTAAGATCCAGTAGAACTAATAAAGAGATACAACCACGATCAGATGACAGAAGCAGTAACTCTAATGAGAGAATGAGCAGTCTCAGTACTATGATACGGTCTTCCTCTCCTATAGTAGAGAATGAGTGGAATTGTTCCTCAGGGGATCTATAGTGCATCTGATGCGATATTGTAGCTGACGGCTGCATGGTTACAATTTTATCTCTGATAGAATCGATCTTGGAACTAAAGTAGTAAAGTCATTACTGCTGTGCTTTTGGGAAATGCCAACACCTGTTGATGCTTTATTTTTCTTTAATTTAGTGACTGTATTGAATAAATACCGGGGGTTATGTTTGTTTTCTTCTAGAAGAGACGAAAAGTAATCAGATCTAACAGTTTTTAATGCTTTTCTGTAGGATAGGGTATTCTCCCGCCAGGCTATACGAAATACCTCTAGTTTTGTTTTTCTCCAGCTGCGCTCCATTTTCCGGGCTGCTCTCTTTAAGGTGCGAGTGTGCTCATTATACCACGGAGTCAGACTGTTTTCTTTGATCTTCTGTAAGCGTAAAGGAGCAACTGTATCTAAAGTGCTAGAAAAGAGAGAGTCCATAGTTTCTGTTACATCATCAAGTTTTTCTGCGCTGTTGGATATGCTGAGGAATTGAGATAAATCAGGAAGATTACTTACCAAGCAGTCTTTTGTGGTAGAGGTGATGGTTCTACCATACTTGTAACAAGGAGTAGCATTTACAGTTTTAGCTATATGGCGTTTACACAAGACTAGATAATGATCTGAGATATCATGGCTTTGCTGCAGGATTTCAACACCACTAACATCAATTCCATGTGACAGTATTAAATCTAGAGTATGATTTCTACAATGAGTAGGTCCTGAAACGTGTTGTCTAACCCCAATAGAATTCAGAATGTCTATGAATGCTGATCCTAATGCATCTTTTTCATTATTGACATGAATATTAAAATCGCCAACAATTAAGACTTTATCTGCAGCCAGTACTAACTCAGATAGAAAATCAGCAAATTCTTTAATAAAGTCAGTGTGGTGCCCTGGTGGCCTGTATACAGTAGCCAGTACAAACATCACAGGGGATTTATCACTAACATGTGTTTCTCTAGATAATTTTATGCGCAGCACCATAACTTCAAACAAGTTATACTTAGAGCCTGCTCTCCGAGAAATACTGAGAATATTGCTATAAATTGTAGCAACACCTCCCCCTTTACCTTTTGGACGTGGCTAATTTTTATAGCAGTAATCTTGGGGGGTGGACTCATTTAAAGTAATGTATTCATCTGGTTTTAGCCATGTTTCTGTCAAACAGAGCAAATCTAGATTATGATCATTGATCAAATCATTTACAAAAAGTGCTTTTGTAGAAATGGACCTGATATTCAGTAAGCCAAGCTTTATCAATTGTTTCTCTGTATTGTAAAAAAATTTTATTTGTTGAACATCAATTAAATTGTTACTCTTAATTTGGATTGGATGTTTTCTGTATTTTCTAGTTCGGGGAACAGACACAGAGTCTCTATGTACTGAGAATGAACTGACTTCTATGATGAGAGGCGGCCAGCAGACGGTCGGTTTAGCCAGTCTGTCTGCTTCCTGACCTGGGCCCCAGTTAGTCAAGTACGAACTCTAAGACTATGTGCCATATTTCTAGAGAGAAGAGGGGCACCACCCCAGGAGGGATGAAGACCATCTCTTTTCAACAGGTCAGGTCTGCCCCAAAAACTTATCCAATTGTCTATAAAGTCTATGTTATTCTGCGAGCACCACTTAGACATCCAGCCATTGAGTGACGACAGTCTGCTATGAATCTCATCGCCACGGTAAGCAGCGAGAGGACCAGAGCATATTACAGTGTCTGACATCGTACTTGCAAGTTCACACACCTCTTTAACATTATTTTTAGTGATGTCCAAGTGGCGAAGTCGAATATCATTAGCGCCGACGTGGATAACAATCTTACTGAATTCACGTTTAGTCTTAGCCAGCACTTTTAAATTTGCCAAGATGTCAGGCGCTCTGGCTCCCGGTAAACATTGGACTATGGTGGCTGATGTCTCTATTTTCACGTTCCGTACAATAGAATCACCAATTACTAGAGAACTTTCATCAGGTTTCTCAGTGGGTTCCTCACTGAGTGGGGAGAACCTGTTTGATGTTCTGATCGGAACGGAAGAGCGGTGTTTTGACCCGCGACTAGGCCGCCTTACAGTCACCCAGTTGCCCTGCTGCACGGGCTCTAATACCGGAACCGAACAATGTACAGGATTCCCTGAGCTAGTCGCATCCAAAGCAGTATCTACAGCCCTCACATTCTTACTGTCCTCAACTAAAGTTTGGATGCGTGTCTCTAATTCTGAAACCTTCTCTGTCAGCCTAACTATTTCCCTGCATTTATCACATGTGAATCCCTCATCGCCGACAGAGAAAGATACATGTGACATGAAGTGCAAACAACAATAGCAGGAGAAGAAGCCATTACAGGCTTTCCTGTAGCTCAGATTGTAGAGTATGGCGCTAGCAACGCCAAGGTCATGGGTTCGATTCCCAGGGAAAGCAAGAGCTGATAAAATGTAAAAACTGTAACTTGAATTCAATGCAAGTCGCTTTGGATAAAAGCGTCTGCTAAATGCATAAATGTAATGTAAATATATTACTCACCATGACTGAAGAATAATACCAACTGAACTTACCACTGTTTTTGATGAACTCGTGAAAAACGGAACGAGAGGGAAATGAAAACGGAGCGAGAAAAAATAAACAATAATAGACGCGAATAGAATAGAAACGCGAATGGAACCACGAGTGACAAGCTAACCAGCTGATGCCACAGCTAATATTATAGTTTATTAGCTGTAGCTGTTCATAATTCTCAAGTAACATAAACTTAGTCTTATTAATATTTATGCATCAGATTTTGTATGACTCAACCAATCAGAATTTAGAGTCGTAACAATCTGTATTAAAATATATAATGATGGTTTTACTGCTTTCAGAGTCATCATAATGATGGGCCGAAGACTTGGATCTGGCAAATGAAGAACCTTTCAAATTGTAATTATGACTGAGTAACTTCAGGATCTCTAAGCTTTCAGATGGTTTCAGTAATGAAGGCTTGGTCATTATTTCATTTTTTAAAATACAGCTACTTTGTTTGCATCATCCCTGATATGTATTTAAGTGTAACATTTATTACATAGTACACATAATACACTATCACATTTCTATAATTCAAATCCGTTAAAGGATTGTTAGGCTGCATTAATTAGGTCAACTGGAACCGGGAACACTTCCCAAAACACCCAATGTACTTTTTACATCGTTAGAAGAATGGCATCTACGCTAATATTAGTATGTTTCTTTCTTATTCCAAGGTCACCGTAGCCACCCGGATCCAGACTGAATCCAGATCAGATGGTGGATCAGCACCTAGAGATGACTTCTACAGCCAGGACACCAAGATGAGCCCCAGAGACTGATCCCCAGTGAAGACCCTGTCTCCAGACGGCCATCGGGACAAGACCACAGGGACCAGATGAGTCCTCTGCACAATCTGACTCTGCTGCAGTCTAGATTCAAACTGCTGATTTTGTCTGGCCAGAGGAGAATGACAATATTTCGACACTATTTCCATGTCTAAATACTGTAAAACTGATGTAAAGCCACCCAGCTCTATATCAAGCTGATGTAAAGCTGCTTTGACACTATTTGCATTGTTAAAAGCGCTATACAAATAATAGTGACTTGATTCGATAGTGTGCATTTAATTGGAAAAAATCTATTCCATTCAGTCTGTGAATTGAATCTGTGATTGTGACTCCAGCAGTGAAAGTAGTGTGTGATGCTCCCTCTGCTGGTTCAGAGCTGTCAGAGCGACTACATGATCACACAAACACACACGAGATGACCGTCATCTGCTCCTGTGGATACTGACAATCACTTCTTATTAATGCGGTTAAGTTCTTTAGCAGTCAAAGACACCTGGAGTAAATACTGAATATTTCTTGAGTTTTTACAGTAAGTGGCACCTGCAGCAGTGCTGATGTTCTCATCCGCTGCCAGCGGCCTCCTTTCTGGATTAATCAGCATCAGAATACAGATGGAGACACCAGGATTATTCACTAATCTCACTGTCATCTGCCGCTGGTCAGAGCACAAATAAAACATGAAATGTGTGCCGATGGCCAGATGCTCTCATAACAGCAGAACACAGACTTCATGGAAATGAATGGAAAAACATCAATGCGTAAAATCATCAGACAACACTGAATTCAACTAAACGCTCAAAGAAAACAATGAAATGGCAAGACAACAGAACACGAGGAATTTTTGAAAGTACATCTGAATTTAAGTCTGTCTTGAGGAGGATTCATCACCATCTGCTCTAAAGTTTAGTGTCTTCAGCTTTTACGGTACCAAAGATGTTAAAATATCATAAAAATGGTGCTTAATATCGGTTCTAAAGCAATAAACGGTAAACATGTAGTTTGAGATACAACTAAAGTTTATTGAACCATGAACCCCAAACTGCAAGAACAAAGCAATCACAGTGACAAGTGTTTTCTGTGCAACAAGCCTGTTGCGATCTGTTTTCTAAAATAAATGTTTGTTTTAATTACACCAGCTGTGGAAGTAAGACGATCTGCATTCACACTCATTGATAAGACACATTAACTATGCTGATTACCTTGTACTGAGTGACATGCTTAAGATGCAATTCAGCTGAAAGCAATCCAAAGGTTTTTTCTGCTTTTAAACAAATAAATGCAAAATAAATGAATAACACTTTATTCAGCTAAATCTTTCTCCTCCAGTCATTGTCATTGTCTCCTTATGGCTACTTCCTTCTGTTCCCGCCGCCGTTGGCTAGAATCATCACCAGCCGCATGAAGATGTTGAGTGTGTCCATGTAGATGCCCATACATCTGGAAGAGCAGGAGCACAGCGATGTTAACAGACGGCAACACACGGACAGTCATACTGTGTGCCGTTTATACGATAGAAAGACTGAATTAAATATATTACAAATGCACAAGGTCGAGTCTTAGCTAGAATAAAGTCATGTGAAAAAATACAAAGGTTTGCTTCCTCTTGCCCACAGAAAACACTTACGCATTAATGGGGTCATATTTCTGAACGCCGTAAAGAGGGTGCGTTTCTGCTCGCTTGATGACTTTCTGAGTGTCGTACAGCAGAAACATGCTAAACAGGACCAGACCTCCATAAACCGCCACGGAGTACAGGCCGGCCCCGAAAGCCGAGGTGGGGGGCAGAAACATGGAGCCTGCGGAGAGGAGAGAACAGATCAAACTCCTGTGAAGTCACTGAGTTAAACCGATTAAACTGAGAGATGCTCTCACCCAGAGACGAGGCGAACACCACGCCGAAGCCCACGGCCAGCGGGCCGCCCAAGCTCAGGAACTTCTCGCTCGGCGCACACATGGCCACCGTCGACAGACCGGCCACGATTCCTGCGGTGTACCAGGCCGCTCGCACCATCAGCGGGCCACCCAGCAGAGTTAACGGAGCAATAACGGCTCCCATCACACCTGCACACAGAGAACACGACGCATGAACACCAGAGAAACATCAGCAGTGCAAAACTGACCCAGCAGAAGCACCATCTGCAGACCGCAGTGCCCTCTGGAGGTCAGCTGAAGCAGCACATCATGCTCAGTCTGTGCTGGGAAAGCACTTTACCTGCGTGTAGAGCCCAGGCCAGGTGTTTCGGCATCGGACTGTGTTCGTACGAGATCGACCTCACCAGCATCCCGGCGCCGATCATAGCAGCGAACGTGGCACCAATAGCCTGCGGATCGTTAATAAGGTTGTCACAGCATTAAATATGTGAATGTAAATATTAAACTACAAGCTGCATCATTACTATGCCACAGTCTGCTATAATACAGTATATAATTAGTAGCTGCCTTACAGTACGTTTTGCTGATTTGTTGTTATGAAGAATGTATGTAAAGGGCGATGAATAAAAAGCAGTATGACCAGTTGCGTACCAGCCAGGAGCCCCTCGTCATGAGTCCCATGAGCGCCGGTGTTCTGCTGACCGCGACTGCCGAGAGCGCCGTCAGACCCACGCTGCCCGAGAAATACAGGTATGTGGAGTGAATCCTGTCCTTCACGTACTGCGGCCAGATCCTGTGAACACAGCCAGATCAGATATGATCAGACTACACCAGCTATCACCAAGATTACTAAAGCAGTCGTGTGCTGTCTGCAAATCAGACAAGAGCCGCTGATTTGACAAGTTCGTTTTAACAGTCGATCACAGGTGAATCTGAGTTCTTTTGTGCTGCTGTTATAATCAGATCAGCTCTAGCCTTTTTCATTTAAAGTGTTTGAATGTGAAGGTGATCCTTACACTGCTTTCTCGATGGCTCCCATCTCATTGGACATCCCTAAGCCGTAATAACACAAAGCTCCGAGTCCAACGGCGGCGCCTCCAGCGAGGACGATCCGGCCCATGCTGTCGACTGCAGAGAAGAGAATCACAAACATCAGCCGTCTTTCAGGGAGTCACCCTTGGCTGTTTTTAAAAAGGGGCCATAAATATAAATATCCTTTATTTATTTTGAGTTTGAAGCTTTAGAAATTCAAACATGCATTTGTTACATAATGTTCAGACCTGGCATTAACATCCATCTCAGGTGAGAACCAGGCTCTAAAGCATTTAGGACAAGATTACTTTTAACTAAGTCAGAAGTTAAGAGTAAGATTTTCCCTCCACAATCCAAAGACACACAGAACAGGTGCGAGTCTGAACGTGTGTGTGATGGTTCTGATCCAGTGAGCATGAGCTGACAGTCATTCCCCATCATGATTTAATTTTGCTGGTAAATGCTGTAGAGTATTTTAGCACAGCATTTCTAACCAGCATGCAGAACTCGTCTATCTCAAACGAGCCTAACGACTCGTGATCAGACACATGGTACAGCGGGGTGATCGCATCACAGAGACACACATGAACAAAACATAATAATTTTACAAAAATACATAAATGTGGAGAACAGTCTTTAAAAAAGGGCATGTTAACAGAATTCACTTTTGATTGCGGTGTCTGTAGCAGGTTGAAACGCTGCTTCCTGAACTTGATCTTTGGTCGTCTTGCTCCGGCGGAATCCCAGTCGAGTCTTGGTGGAATAACCCTGATCAAAGACAACATGAAATACAACACAACACACAATCAGAACACAGCACTGATGCTCGACCACTGGATCACATGCGAAGCCATCGAGCTCTTATCAAGCTAACAGCAGCAAGAGAGGTCAGGAACCTGCTGTGGTCTGATCTGGGGTGAACCGGACTTCATCAGGGCTGGACTCCGCAGGACTGACCGCAGCCCCAGCACAGGGACTGACCGCAGGCATGACAGGCGTGTGACCAGCATCACTGACCAGGAGGACATGAAGAACAGACACAAATTAGAGCTAATTATCACTCCGTACGAACAGTAAAACAAAGACACTTTCATATTCGCGTGAAGCAGAGTGAGTACAGCTGCTAAACAAGACATTCAAACTGGACAAGAGGAAGATTTTATATAACAAGCAGAGGATGTTCATATGAGTCCAGCGAATAATCCTGTTGAACGACATTTACACTTTACGTTTTGTAAAGCATTATATTTAGAAGTAAAACTCACCAGTTGGTTTAATTTCTTCTTCTTCTGTGGAGTTATCTAATTTCACCTTTCAGATGCGTCTTCACCACTGACGCAACAAACTATAAACACGGCCCTGCTGTGACGTCACAGGCCGGCGACAGACACGCAATGCACGATGGGTATTGAAGTTTGGACTTCTTCATCTTGGACGAGCGTTCTATATTTGTTAACTTTTTTTAGAGTTAGCTTTTTAATAATTTATGTTCCGTTTATTTATTTATTATTATTATTAATCACATACTGGAACAACCAGACTAAAGAAACAAATAAATAAAGTAATGGTCTGATACTGTTAAGACTGAACAATTAAAAAAAAAGTATTTATGAATAGCGAATATTGTTGCAAAATTGTCTTTGTTTTGATCGTTCCTAATAAACAAATCATTCCAACATCATTTAGTAATTTGTCAAATTTATATTCCATTCAAATGTTTTAATGAAATATATTAATACTTAAACTTCATATATAATATAATAATGAAACCTTTTTGAGCAAGTAGCCATACTTTCTCTCACAATGTAAATGCTATTACATTATTCCAATAAACATAATTCCATTATGCTTGAAACATTGAGGGAATTAGTCTATTATTATTATTATTTCTACGAGAAAATAGATATTTTACCGAGCTGTCATAGACCTTTGCACAGTGTTGGTGCTCCTGTAATAAAATATGTTGTTGTTGTTTTGTAATGATGATGTTTGTCAGAATGCGCGGGGGCGCGCACGTCGCGGTGACGCAGCGGCGGTGTGCTGGAGTCAGGCTCGCTCCCGTGATGAAGCGCATCAGTCTCTCAGCCCGCTCGCTTTTACAAGTAAATGTGTTTCGATTCACTTATACAATACCTTTGTGAGGGTTTTCTGCATTCCCGATCAATTTTGGATGTTTGTATAGGTAATTGCTTGATTAAATAGTTTTAATGTGTTACACAGCTGGACGTGTGAATTATTATTAAATGATGGATTCGATTTTTTGATCTGGATTTTACTGTGTTTTTTTCATCAAGTGAAGGAGGAAACTCATGAATGCGGAAATATAATGGTACAGTATCATCATGCTTTATTTAATTAAAATGATCATGAATGAGTTTCGATGTGTTTCTCATTAGCTGATATAATTGTTGAATGATATTGTAACACATCTGCAGGTTTATTACTGCATCGCTACATTAATATGATCATATCGCTGTGTGGTTTGGCGAAGGCTCCTTTCCTGGAGATTTGCTGAAATGATTCGTGTGTTTCTCGCAGGTCTTTAGTTGATTCTGATCAGATGAAGTGCTGCTGTTTACTGAGGGCTCGTCTCTCTAGTGTGTGTGTGAGGAATGTGACACGAGTGTGAGATCAAGCACAGCTTCCAGCTCTTTTACATGATGATAATCAACGATCAATTACTTTTGACCAGCAGTCTGAATATGACTGTGACGCATGGTGAAGATCTCCTGTTTTGTTAAGATTTGTAGTTTGCTTATTACAGGCATGTAGATGATAATCACCAATGAGCAAGAATTAAAACACAGAAAATAGGAAGCACTTTAGGTTCGGTTTTATGGTGCAGCTTCCAGTTAGTTCAGGTTAGGGTTCGATGACTAGAGATGAAAGTAAACGAGACAGCGTGGAAAAATGAGCATTGACTCGGTTAATTCATGAAATTGATGAGTTTTGGTGGTGATGTAAATGTTTTCTGAATCTAATTTGTGGCTCAGGTTAACAGTGCAAGACAGAACTTGCCTCCTAACCAGCGTCTGCTGGAGTACTGTGTAATTATCCCACACAAGCCACTCTTACAGGGTCACAAATAGCCCTGCTTTAGACGGGAGGACTGGGATAGCGTCCAGCAGGTTTGATCTCTGCTCAGAAATGTTCATAAAGCTATCATTGAAACTGGAATCTTACAGAATCACATTTATTTCTTAAAATAACAGACTACATAGGATTTACTCTGTCTGAACCTATAAGTGTTGAGTCAATGTGTCTGGGATGATCCTGTGATCTCTGCTGCCAAATATGTTTTTTCACCAGTATAATTGCAAATTTACACCATCTTTGCAAAGACACATAAAATGTAAAGACCTGTTAGACAATCTGGATAATTCATATGTCAACACAACTGTATGCATAAAAGAAAAAGATGTAACTCAAACTGTAGAGGTGTAATCAGTCAATTTCATTTAGCTGTATTGTGGCTTTAAGGCAATATTTACGTCACAGTTGCCGTTTAGTGTAATGAATGTTTTTTGTTCTGTGTCTGTTTGCAGTTTCAGCAGTTTCTGTGAGAAATCTTCAGATTTACACGGCAAATGTTGCTTATCAAAGCATTTGTTTTAAATCATGATGAGGGAATGAAATCAGTTAAATCACCTCACTCATTTCTGAAAACTGTTTAATTGAGCTGAAGTCTTTCTTACCGAACGTAATATAAAGTGAAGTGAAGTGACATTCAGCCAAGTATAATGACCCATACTCGGAATTCGTGCTCTGCATTTAACCCATCCAACGTGCACACACACAGCAGTGAACACACACACACACACACAGCAGTGAACACACACACAGCAGTGAACACACACACACAGCAGTGAACACACACCCGGAGCAGTGGGCATTTATGCTGCGGCGCCCGGGGAGCAGTTGGGGGTTCGGTGTCTTGCTCAAGGGCACCTCAGTCGTGGTATTGAGGGTGGAGAGAGCGCTGGACATTCACTCCCCCCACCTACAATCCCTGCCGGCCCGAGACTCAAACCCACAACCTTTGGATTACGAGTCTGACTCTCTAACCATTAGGCCACGACTTCCCTGTATAAGTCTCATTTGTTAACACTAGTTAACATGAACTAACTGAGCAATATCATTTTTACTGGATTTATTCATCTTTGTTAATGTTAGTTAATAAAAACACAGTTGTTCATTGTTTGTTTGTTTGTTAGTTCAGAGGGCATTATGTAATGTTAATAAATGCTACAGAGGAAGAATTTATCATAGGTTTATATTAACTAATGTTAACAAATGAAACCTTGCAGTAAAGTGTTACCCAGATTTCTGTTGTTTGTATTAATGAGTAATTGTTTGCATGTGAAATACACTGTCTTTATATTTTAGTGGTGTTTTTAGCTTTTAATTTAAACCCTCTGCTGTGGTGTCAGTATTGCACATGATTCACAGTCAGGGATAATTAGTGGTGTTTACTAAAACAAGAATCACTATTATTATTACTACTTCTTTGTCTTCTGCTTCCAGAGAAAACTTCAGTAAGTCTTTATGCAGCATGTTGTGCTATGAATATATCTCAAACTATGCAGAGTACATAACTGTGTAGAAACAGCATAGAAACAGCATAAAAATGCAGCTGAATTGACTCCATATGACCGTCCTGCCAATTGCTCACAGAACTACACTCACAAACATGTCAAAATCCACTTATCTTGCATTTGATTCATCTCTTTCTGCCTCATCAAGAGATTTATTCAGATTTTTTATGAAAACCAAACCTGTTGTTATATGTCAGATTGTGAAGCATAACTCATACATATATTCCATTTCACAATGCTATTAGTAATATGCTCCTATATATCAGTCATATGACACCTAAGAATAATTATCTACAGTAACTACTGACAGAAAAACATGGACTATCCATGACTGCAACGAGACAGGTAAAATTAATGATTACGCACATGCTATAAAAAGGGAAATACTTTTACAGCAGATGTATTTGTGGGTATGAAGTGGAGAATAAATCTAGATTAGTGTGGTTTTACAGTGTTTGTCATGACTCATGTGTTACGTGTGTGTGTTTTAATTCAGGGTCCAACCAGAGGAAAAAGATGAAGGAACGATCTGAGAGTGAATCACCCGCTGAACACTATCACACACAAGAATGCGCATTAAATATACTATTTCTATCATCTTTATTGTGGCTCTGGTCATCATAGAAAAGGAAAACAACATTATTTCAAAGTAGATTGTTTTCTCACTCTCCTCTTCTGTTTGTTCCTCTGTATGTGTGACACCTTTGTGTTTAGTTTGGTGGATGATTACAGTAATCTAAATAACAGAATGTCAGAAAACATTAAAATCAAAGCTTGTCGGTTGGGTTGGGGAATAATGTGTTATTAATTTTGCTGTGTACAAATTTCTGTTCTTAGAAATCTTAAATTCTTTGAGATGAGATTAGACATTAAAGGGATAGTTCCAATGAAAATGACAGTTTATTCTTCTTTATTGATGTTGTGCCAAACACGTATGACTTTCTTTCGGAAAGAAGACATTTTGAAGACAAATTGACTCTAGTTGTATGGACAAAAAATGTTTGTGTGTTTTGCAGAAGAAAGAAAGTCACACATTTGGAAGGACATGAGCAGTGGCGGTTCTACATTAAATTGCTCCCCGGGCGAGACTCCCTCCCTCCCTCCCTCCCTCCCTCCCTTCACATTTTGTACACACCACACGTTTTATTGTAGTAATACTATGTCATTCCGTAACAGACCAAATTTTGCAAAAAATAAATAAAAATGAACTGCTCATAACTTAAATATACTCTGTACAAACCAATATTATTTAAGAAAAAATATTTTAAATTATTAAGAATAATATACAAATAAAATATAGAATAAATCACACTAAAGAAAATTAAATTATTTCACTGCAGAACAGAAAACACAAACTGAAACTAAAATCTGACATTTCTGGCCTTTTTAGATGCAAAGTCATCAATAATGGCATCATATGAGATATGCTCCCCTACTGAATGATTAATGCTTATGACAGCAAGGCCAGTGAGCCGTTCCTGAGACATGGTTGACCTCAGGTATGTCTTGATTAACTTCAGTTTGGAAAAGCTCCTCTCTGCTTGAGCCACAGTCACTGGCAGGGTAAGTGCAATCCTGAGAGCAGTCCAAAAGTTGGGGTAGATCTCAGATAGATCCTTATCGTGCATGAAAGTGATAAACTCAAGGAGGCTCATGGTTTTTGATGGCAGGTGAGGGAAGTTCTTGATTTCCTGCAAAAGCTCTCTACTGTCCAAATCAGAATGCCCTTCGAAGTGCAGTGTGGTACCTAGTGCATTGCACTGCTCTGCCAGCTCCTCATCTGCTAGACTAGGGAAATTTGTCAAAACCCCAAATTTGTTTTCCACATTTTCCAATGTGGTAAATCTCTCCGCGATGGCTGACAGGGCTGCATCAAGAACAACATTGAAGAATTCAATCTCCAACTTCCTAAGGGCATCACTGAAAGGCTCATCATGTGCTTCATATGAGAAGTGGCGCTTTGTGGACCTCAGCCTTTTTTGTTTCAAAACAGCTTCCACATTCATTTCTTCACAAATGTCTTTGGCCGCCATCTGTGCAGTCACAAAGCCACTTGCCCTGTAGCTCTGGAGACCTTGCTCAGTCTTCTTCAAAAGATTCACAGCTAGGTCGACATGCATATTTGGAGACTGCATGAGTTTGCTGACATGCTGTATTGCAGATAGCATGTCATACCAAACAACCGTGCAGATGCTGAAGCGGTACGACCCCACCTCCTCAGACAAAGACTGGGCCTCAGCCTTTATAGCAGGGTCTTTGGTGTTGTCTCTCACCTCAATTAAAGCCTCTCTCACGGCAGCTCCGTGGTACCTCATGGGCTCAACGCTCTTGACCTTGCTCTCCCACCTTGTTTCTGCCCACATCTTTAAGGTGATGCTCACATGGTTCTTCAGAATGGACCATCTTTGGGAGGAGGCTGAAAATAATGTGTAAAGCTTTTGCAGTACACCAAAATAGCTCATAGCATCCACAGATCCCTTAGCAGCATCACACACAACTAAATTTAATGTATGCGCCCCACATGGCACAAACAGAGCTCTGGGATTCTTTTCTAAGAGCCTGGCTTGAACTCCCTTATTTTTGCCCTTCATGTTTGCCCCATTGTCATATGATTGTCCTCTGCAGTCGTCAAAAGGAATTCCCAACTCCTCAAGTCTTGTCAGGATCATGGATGCCAAGTGCTGCCCTGTGGACTCCTCTGCCTTCAAAAATCCCATAAAATGTTCCCTGATATGGGGCTTCTCCATCAGTGACACCACTCTAATGACCACTGACAACTGTTCTATGTGGCTTATATCTGGAGTGCAGTCCAGAATTATTGAAAAAACCTTTGCCTGCTTGATGTCATCCACTATATCAGATATGATTTTGCTGCTTAACAAATCAATCAGCTCATTCTGCACATGATGCCCTAGGTAGCTGTTGTGACTTGCTGTTCCTCTTTCGACACGGTTAAGGTGATCTTTCATAATGGGATCAAACTTGGCCATAAGTTCGACCTCTTTGAGAAAATTCCCATTTGATGGTGTGAACAGTGTTTCTGTGTGTCCCCTTAGAGCCAAATTTCGAACCGCCAGTGACTGTACAATAGCAGTGAGACGTGTCAGCACTGCTCTCCATCTCACCCTCTCAGCCTCAAGTAGTGCCTCCTCCTGCTTATCAATAGTTTGTCCACTTCTTAACCTCACTGCCAGTTCCTTCCATGCTATCATGCAATTGAGATGTTCTGGACTGTTTTCATGTGATGTGAGGTGAGTGCTCGCATGTTTCCAATTTGCCATTCCTGAACTTGTTAAATGAATGTTCCTCTTGGAAAACAATTTGCAGCAGAAGCAAAAGAGGCTGTTGTTCTTCATGGAATATATCAGCCAACTTCTTGCCATCTTTTCACCACTAACTAATGTCTTTTTAAAATATTGGTGATGGCAACTTCGTCCATCACTCTCATTCCTCTGGAAAACAAAGTCAGTTGGCAACCTACTTGGTCCTCTGCGAACCAGCTCAGTCCGAATCCTGTCAGTCAGAGGTGAGGGCCAGTTAGCAGGGTCAGTTGACAGAGGCTCATCCTCAGCAGTGGGGCTGAGTGGGGGTTCAGCTCCAGGCATTTCTATAAGACAACATAGTGGCACATTACTCAAAAAACATAGCAGTGGAACATAACACATAGGCATATTCAGAAATGATAAAAAATGTTAAAATTACATTAAATTGTAGTTGTCTTGTAGCCTAGGCATACCCCCTTCACACACACACACACACACACACAGAGAGAGAGAGAGAGAGAGAGAGAGAGAGAGAGAGAGAGAGAGAGAAGATGCAAAAACCCACCTGCAGGCTTATGCTGGGTAGAAGTAGAGGCAAAGATGTCTTCATCCTCAATATTAGATGTTTGTGGAGACATATGACTTGCTGAGGACACAGATGGTAGCTCATCCTGAAGAGCAGAGTCCTGTGTAGTGGGGGAGGTAGGTGGCTCATCCTGACAAGTGGCAGAGGATGCTCCAAAATATTTTAGAAGTGCCCCTAAAACAGGACGCAGTTGAAATTGACATCAAAAGACTGTTGGCTACAATATTACTCTTAAAAATGGCAAATTTAAATAAACATGCCCTAACATGTATACAATATAATATATTACAATTAGAACAATATATTATATTATATTAACAATTAGCTCCTTGGTTAATTTACTGCCTCAAATTATATGCTTTGTCACGTAACAGAGTTATAGCAAATGGAAAATGTTTGTCTTTTACACTATCTACACATATGTAAATTACACTGGCTATTTACAGTAGCCAACACAAACAATGGAAATAAATAATAACTGTACTTGCAACAGTTTTGTTGCAAAGCATAATTTTGTGGTTAAATTTAATTAGACCTCGTGTTGTATACACTGATGAAAAAACAATAGAACCCTGCCCAAAAATAACAGAAAATGTAATGGATTTAATGGTTATAATGGGAATTGTATTGGTTTTAATGGTAAGTATAACAGTGTCTGCTGGTATATGATGGATTCTATTGGTGGGTGGGATGGTAAATCCTATTGGAAAAGTGCCCAAAACACACTACAATAAGGAATTTTGTAATAGTTTCACTGGAAAAAAGTTAATGGTTCACAATGGTATTTAATAGAAACCATTAGAATTTCTGGGATGGTTTGTATATTAGGCTTTTACTGTTTTTTTGTTTTTTTTTTAGCAAGGTAAGCATAGCATGCATCATAAGCAAGAAGGCTAACAAACCTAAGAGTTAACGTTATACCACTAATTAACACAATGACATGAATACCTTAATCATACAGAGAGAATATTGTTGCATACTTTTATCTTTTGCCCGTTTCTCCTCATCTTCTTTTCTTTTTTTCCTAAATTGGGCACCTGACAGCTTTGGCCTTTTTCTCTCCATCGCTGTGTTTACTAAGTAATCGGCAATCAACAGATTTCCCATCCCCCAACGCTGTCACTCACGACCAGAAGTCAAGACTAAACCAATTCACCTCCACATCATAATCGTTTTTTATTACCTATTTTTATTAGCCATTTCACACAATTAAATAAATAAAAAAAAATGTGCAAATTATTGGTCTGTGTTTAAAATATTTTGAATGAAATGTGCGTTATTTGTAAGAAAGTCAGGTGTCACTGACATAGTTTTGCCCCCCTCCTTGTCCGCTTCATTTGGGAGAGGTGAACTGTACTCTGCGCCTCCCCCCCCCCCCGCCTGACGCCCCTCATCCCCTCCCCTCTCCGCTCGCTCAGCTTCTGTGCGGCTCCTTCAGCAGCAGGGGCGGCGCAGGTATCATAGATAATAGAAAACCGCTTAGCGGCACAGATGATTTTTTTTTTTCCTCCAAGTTCATGTGCCGCCCCCCACGTGTCATGAAAAAATGCCGCCCCGGGCGGCTGCCCCGTTCGCCCATACCTAAAAACGCCACTGGACATGAGGGAGAATAAACGATGACAGAATGCTAATTTTTGGGTGAAATGACCCTTTAGTATGGTGGCCGAGAAAGCTCAACGTGCTGCAAATAGAAAAAAACACCAGCAAATTAAGAAAACAACTTCCTCAATTTTACAACGCACGCGCTGAAAATGCTCACAACACAACCAAATAAAGAAACAAAAAAATCTTTATTTGTTTGTGTTGTGAGCATTTGCAGCACCTGCTGTCAAATTGCTGAAGATGTTTTCTTGATTTGCTGGTGCTTTTTCTATTTGCATGTGTTTTCTGAAGTTGCAGTGCGTTGAGCTCTCTCAGCCACCGTACTTTAGCCCTAATAGCTTTATCCTGTGTGTGACTGCAGTTTCTTCTGTCTTTTTCAGGGTGTCTGATAAACTGACCCCCAGACTGACCCTGTTGACCCCGCTGCTGATGCTCAGTGCTTCTCTCCTGTCCGTTGCGCAGCACAATGTCTCGACGGACACCTCGTCCCAGCAACACCTGAGTGCTCTGGAGAACTCTACTCGGAGCGTCCAGCGCAGCGTGGCGTCCGCAGCCGGAGGACGGAAGCACATTCTTCTGCTGGCCATGACTCGCACCGGCTCCTCGTTTGTGGGAGAGTTCTTTAACCAGCAGGGCTCCAGCATGTTTTATCTGTTTGAGCCGCTGTGGCACGTGGAGCGCATGATGACCGTCGAGAGCGGCGGCACGAATGCTACAGTTACAGGGCCGGCGTACAGAGACGTTCTGTATGATGTCTGGAAGCGCTGGGCCGTGGACGGAGACCTTCCGGTGGATGAGGATGAAGTGAGGAAGCTGAAAGTAAACTGCGACAACATCCACATGTCTGCTGAGATCGACCTGAAGCAGCCGACGTGGCTCCGCGGACGCTACATGCTAGTGCGCTACGAGGACATTGCGCGATTCCCCATGCGCAAAGCTGCAGAGATGTATGACTTTATAGGCATTCCCTTCACTGCAAAGGTGGAGGAGTGGATCCTAAAAAATACCCAGGCATCGAAGGAGGTCAGTGGAGTTTATTCCACCCAGAAGAACTCTTCGGAGCAGGTGGAGAAATGGAGGTTTAGCATTCCCTTCAAACTGGTGCAGCTGGTGCAGAAAGTGTGCGGCCCCACCATGACTCTGTTTGGATACAAGTTTGCAGAGAACAGAGACATGCTGACGGATAAATCAGTAAGTTTGATTGAGGAGAGAACATTTTTATGATTCTACACCTATACTTCATGAGGAAGAATGATGAGATTCATGAAGCAATTTGTGACATGAACTCCTTGCATCGCTTCTAAAGCAGTATTGAAAAACAGAATATTAATTCCTTTTTTGATAAATGGCCAGTGAGCTCATTTGATGAGTAGATGAAGACAGGGATTGGATTGGGCTCTAGCAGACGTTTGAAGTCTTCTTGACTGTATATACTGTACCGTATGTGTGTTTGTTTGAGGAGAAATGAGCTGCTGTGTGTCCAGATATACTGCAGCCGGATTGCAGAACTCTGTAAATGATATCAAAGGAGGAAAAATAAATTTTCATAGATTTAATATATTGTCTTATTTGACAAGGGCTCTTTGTTAGAAACAAAAGTGACAATGAATAATTCATAATTATGTTATGTAACATATTACATTAGTTCAGTTTGTTACGAAAAACCCATAGTGTCTTGTAATACAGGCTTTAAAATTTACCTTTAGGGATTAGGAAAGTTTTACTTAACCTTACCTGAAATTCATTATGTGTTTTCTGTGTTCTAAAGATTTGATCAATCAATCATAAACAGGTTTTACAGTTGACTGATAGATTACTTTGAGTGATAGCTAAGGTCTAAACATAATAAATACATGTAAGCCGAAGAAGATATGATTGACGGCCGTTCTGTAGGAGCAGATTTCACGTGGGCCTGTGAAAAGAACACGAAATGAACAAAGATCTCTTTCAGAGCTGTTGCTAAAGAATCCAAGAGTCTAAATGTGAAGGACGGGTTTTCTGAGTCTCATCTAAAGCACTAATTAGTGTCTACAGTCCAGGAATACACATAAACCTCAATGATGGCCCAGAAACACTTAGTAGTACAGCATTTCTCTAACCAAATGTTGTTTTTCATTTATGTCTGCTTTCTGTGTCTCATTCTCGTGGGTCACTTCAAAGTCAAGTCAAGTCACCTTTATTTATATAGCGCTTTTTACAATGTAAATTGTGTCAAAGCAACTGCACAATATCAAAAAAGGAAAATAGTATGTCAATAATTTAAATTGAAAGGTAAAAAAAAAAAAAAAAGATTTTCAGTTAAAGGCATTTCATTATTGAATTCAGTGATGTCATCATCCTGCTCAGTTCAGTTTAAATAGTGTCTTTGCAATCATGTCGACGATATCACTGGAAATGAAGTGTCCCCAACTAAGTGAAGTGAAAAAGTGAAAGTGAAGTGACATACTGCCAAGTATGGTGACCCATACTCGGAATTCGTGCTCTGCATTTAACCCATCCATCGTGCACACACACAGCAGTGAACACACACACACCGTGAACACACACCCGGAGCAGTGGGCAGCATTTATGCTGCAGCGCCCGGGGAGCAGTTGGGGGTTCAGTGCCTTGCTCAAGGGCACCTCAGTCATGGTATTGAGGGTGGAGAGAGCGCTGGACATTCACTCCCCCCACCTACAATCCCTGCCGGCCCGAGACTCGAACCCGCAACCTTTGGATTACGAGTCCGACTCTCTAACCATTAGGCCACGACTTCCCCTAAGCAAGCCAGAGGCAACAGCGGCAAGGAACCAAAACTCCATCGGTGACAGAATGGAGAAAAAAACCTTGGGAGAAACCAGGCTCAGTCAGGGGGCCAGTTCCCCTCTGGCCAAACGAACCAGCAGTTCAGTTCCAAACTGCAGCAAAGTCAGATTGTAAGGGCTCAACTGGTTCCAGTGGTCTTTCCCGATGGCTGTCTAAGTGGCGGGGTCCTCACTGGGGATCTGTCTCTGGCACTCATTCAGGTGTCCGGCCTCTAACCCTAACCCTAACCTAACCCTAACATCCACACCATGTGCTAGCACTTAGCATTGTCCTGCCTTCAAGGAGGAAGAACCTGCTTGCTGTAGCAGCTGCTAATCAGCTGTTGTGTTTATTACTGTGCCGTCTTCTATTTAGAGTGCCAGTGAAACTCCAACGTGCTCATTTACGCTGAACCCCTCCTGTATGTAGTGCAGAACGGTTTACTCAAACTGACCTCGCCCTCCCACCCACACACGCAGCTCGAGATCCATTCGCTCACCTCACGCCCAGTGCTTCAGCTCAGCTTAGGTGCAACATACTTATCTCAAACCATTGCTTTTGATATGATCTACAGCCTGTGATAAATTATGAGAGCATCTTGCAAAGAAATTTATAGCACAAGGACATTTCATGCTTCATGAGGTCTGAAGGAGCTGCGTGGTTTGTGTGGGCTGTGTGACGAGGGTGGAGCATGTGTATATGGTCAAAGCAAATATAGAAGAACCCAACCGCTTTCCACAGCCTCAGAGACCCCTTTTTTCCTTGCAAGTAAAATCAGGCCATTAAGCTCCACCCTGCAAACAGACCACCACATCAGATAATGAGAGAGCTGTAATGTAAACCCCTTTGAGAAGAGTGCGTCAGGGCACTCAAAACAGCTAAATTAACTGGGTTTGTTCAGGCCAAAAATATTATTTAACATCACTGAATAAACTTATTTACATTAGGTTACACCAACAAGACTCATTTTTATGGGTTAAATCGGGTAGAAATAGCTAATAATTGCTGGTTACCATTTTCTGAAGTGTGTGCATTTTGTCTTTCAGGCAATACAGTACTTCAGATGTTGCCTATATCCATTTATATGTAAAAAAAAAATAATTATTGACTCAGATCATAATGATTTTAATTTCATCTATGCTCCTGCAGAAATAAAGAGAGTGACAGCCTTGGTTTGTGCTCGATGGGAATGTCTCTACTCGCATCCTTGAGAGACGTGTAGACAAGCCTGACTCATTTACAACCGTGGCCATGTCTGAGAATCAAACGTCACAGAGAGAAAATAGTCACATGTACCTGAGCTCAACTGTGACTATATAAACAACACCACTCATGCACCTGCAGGTTAAAACAATCTCTTCATAAAGTTTTAACCAAAAGGATCAAAAGCAGCCAAAGGCAATGGCATGGGTCAGACTGTATGAAAAGCACAGTCTTTTATGCATCAATATAATTTTGTTCTGGTTGTTATTGCAGTTGCGTTTACCTCCTCTCAGACATCTCAAGGCATTTTTATGGCTGCCTCCTTTTCACCTTTTCAAGTGGTGTTTTTTCCTCTGTCACAAACTCACAGACTCTCTGTTTGTCTTTATGCTCAGAATAGATTTAGCTGCAAACAGTTCACATTCTTTGTGTGTGTGGCAAAGGCCACTGCCGCTGGTTGGTGTGTTAGTGGCGACTTCATGCCCACAGTCAGTGAGCAGACTTCAGATATTCTTTGAATAACGTAGTCTAGTGAAAATGGAAGCAAAGAGATTTTTTGAAACAGGAAAAAACAACCTCTCAAGCATTTCATCTGGAGTCTGTTTAGTCTATAAACGTACTGTAAAATTTAGGACTACCTGTAGAATTTAGGATTGAATCTGGGCATGTCCAGAAAAGAACTGAAGCAAAGCAGAGCCAGTATCATAACCTGAATTATATTCTTGTCAAAGTTTCTAAATGAATCAATGTTTTGACCGATAAGTGTTTTTAAACCAACCCTCGCAATATTTACTTCCTTATTGCTGCTCAAAAAGAGTTTGCGCAAAGAAACTTTTGTTTCCTGACTCCTTGTTCAATGTTGATATGAAGTCAGCTTCTCCATGTGTGCTTAAGAACAGATAATTGTCATGTGATATCCTGCATCACATGATTCTCATGAGGCTCTGAATGTGTCATTGTGCAGCTGTGATTTTGTTGTCTCCAACACTGTGCCACATGTAGAATATCAGAGACTGAATCAGACAAATTTAAAATGTGATCAGAACATTGAAACATGAGAAACTGGAATTCCACCAAGAGGCCCAAGGAAACAGGACACCGTAAATCAGATTCCTAGCTCCAACTAGTCTGAAGCAAGCAAACTAACCGGCAAGCCTCTTTCACAAAACAGCTTACAACCTTGAGACAAAAGAACACTTATTGATAATTCCAATTCAGGAAGGAGACCGTCAAATTTGGGGCAAATAATCAAGACTGATGGTCAAAGAGATGGCCATCACATGTTACTTACTTACTTACTTTACTTTTGTCATTTAGCAGATGCTTTTGTCCAAAGCGACTTACAAATAAGAAAAAGTACCTAAAACTAAAAGTTACAACTCTATAAATACTATATACCCACATATTTAAGAAAATAAAGAAATTAAATCAAATTGACACATGCATATAACAACATTTCAATAATAAACTTATAAATGAAAAAACTAAAATAAAAAGAAATCGTATTGCACGATTGAATTCATGAGCTTCCTTAGACTGACTTCTCCCCCACATAGAAGACAGACCAAATCAAAATTCCTTTGTCTAAAGAACATGCCTTCGTTCTCCATAGAACTATACAAAGACTTTCTTTTTCATATGCACATAAAATCATCCTAAAAGGACATTTCTATGCAGAACCCCATATTATGTTTGTAACCCACATATTAGACTATCATGTTTTAATCAAATATTATGTATGTCTTTTTAATCATTATTGAATAGCAGAAGGATTCAGATGCATGTATGAGTGTGAAAAATCATGCTTTAAATGTTTCTTCCAATCAATTCTTTTTCAAATGTATCATATTCTGGTTATAGAAATCACATCTAAAATTATACTTTGCAAGAGTGTGTAAAATTCGGACTATGTGACTGATAACAAGCTGCTTTATGTTACAGGTGGGCATGCGCCAATAGTGGTGAAACTCACCAAAATCCAACTCGAAATTCCAACATCAGAAAGTGACACCTGTAACCTATTTGACTGGGCCTGTACAGACTTTCCGTGGACAGTGCATTTTTATGCAAATTAAGCCATTTTAATAGCTCTAATGTACATGAAACATTTCCTGAGCACTGTACTGTAGGTATTATGCAATAAAATAATCTTATTAAGAAAATATGACCTATTAATACATTGTCCACAGAAAGCCTGATGAGGCCACATCAAATAAGTTACAGGTGGTCAAGTGACAGCTGCAACTTATTTGACGGGGCCTACACAGGCTTTCCATGGAGAGAGCATTTTTATGCAAATTAAGCCATTTTAATAGCTCCAATGTACATGAAACTGTTGGACGGTGTTTCCTGAGTACTGCACTTTAGGAATTATGCAATAAAATAATCTTATTAATAAAATATGATTTATTAATGCATTCCAACATCAGAAAGTGACACCTGTAACTTATTTGACGGGGCCTGCACGGAAATTTTAATAGTACATTAAACATTAAATGTACATTAAACTGCAGGTCGTCCTCAGAATCCGGTCCAGGTTTTTCTCCAATCCAGGAGACCGCAGAATCCGGTCATCCTCGGAATCCGGTCTGGGTTTTGCTCCAATACATTATTTATGAAAATGTCCATCTGAAACACATGATTTTTGAAAACAATTTCCATCTGAAATACATGATTTTTGAAAATGATTTCCATCTGAAATACATGATTTATGAAAACAATTTCCAATGTGAAATACATTATTTATGAAAATGTCCATCTGAAACATATTTTAAAAAAAATTCCATCTGAAATACATGATTTAAGAAAATGTCCATCTGAAACACATGATTTTTGAAAACAATTTCCATCTGAAATATATGGTTTATGACAACGATTTATGCAAATGTCCATCTGAAACAGGGTTAGGGGTTAAAAAGTTTTTAAAACAAAGTCCAATTTCAGTTGTGCACTGTCCTTCCACTCCTTCTGGCCACTTTCCAGTCCCACTCGGGCCTTGTCCCACGCCCAGGGCCCACCAACCATCCTGAGAGTTCCTTGACTTTCGGCAAATTGTATTATTTCTGGTTAAATTCACACATTCTCCTCTTTAATCATTTCTTTGCTTTAAGCATGTAGACATGATCTTATCATGAATCTATGAAGGCCTCATTTGTACTGTGTAGAATCTCTATTTCATCTACCCATACTGACATTAATGTATCATGTCTAAAATAGATTACCAAAATGTGTTGTATGAATTGTATTTATGAATCTACTATGTTTCTAAGGGTCTTTTTATGAGGGGTATTCTTCAAAGGGTTAGATATTAAGATATGCTTCGTAATTACTTTTCATTGAGAACAAAGAATCATTGGTTAGCAATCATAATCCAGTTCAGGATTTGATTCGATCCAGTCGTCCTCAGAATCCGGTCCAGGTTTTGCTCCAATCCAGGAGACCGCAGAATCCGGTCGTCCTCGGAATCCGGTCCGGGTTTTGCTCCAATCCAGGAGACCGCAGAATCCGGTCGTCCTCGTAATCCGGTCCGGGTTTTGCTCCAATCCAAGAGACCGAAGAATCCGGTCGTCCTCGGAATCCGGTCCGGGTTTTGCTCCAATACATGATTTATGAAAATGTCCATCTGAAACACATGATTTTTGAAAACAATTTCCATCTGAAATCCATGATTTTTGAAAAGGATTTCCATCTGAAATACATGATTTCTGAAAACAATTTCCGATGTGAAATACATGATTTATGAAAATGTCCATCTGAAACACGATAAAAAAAATAAATAAAATTCCATCTGAAATACATGATTTTTGAAAATGATTTCCATCTGAAATACATGATTTATGAAAACATTTTCCAATGTGAAATACATGATTTATGAAAATGTCCATCTGAAACACGATTTAAAAAAAAAAATTCCATCTGAAATACATGATTTATGAAAATGTCCATCTGAAACACATGATTTAAAAAAAAGTTCCATCTGAAATACATGATTTATGAAAATGTCCATCTGAAACACATGATTTTTGAAAACAATTTCCATTTGAAATACATGATTTATGAAAATGTCCATCTGAAAGACATGATTTAAAAAAAAAGTTCCATCTGAAATACATGATTTATGAAAATGTCCATCTGAAACACGATTTTTGAAAACAATTTCCATCTGAAATATATGGTTTATGACAATCGATTTATGAAAATGTCCATCTGAAACAGGGTTAGGGGTTAAAAAAAAATTAAAACAAAGTCTAATTCTGGTCGTCCTAGGAATCCGGTCCGGGTTTTGCTCCAATCCAGGAGACCGCAGAATCTGGTCGTCCTCGGAATCCGGTCCGTGTTTTGCTCCAATCCAGGAGACCGCAGAATCCGGTGGTCCTCGGAATCCGGTCCGGGTTTTGCTCCAATCCAGGAGACCGCAGAATCCGGTCGTCCTCGGAATCCGGTCCGGGTTTTGCTCCAATCCAGGAGACCGCAGAATCCGGTCGTCCTCGGAATCCAGTCCGGGTTTTGCTCCAATCCAGGAGACCGCAGAATCCGGTCGCCCTCGGAATCCGGTCCGGGTTTTGCTCCAATCCAGGAGACCGTTTACGCCGGTCGTCCTCGGAATCCGGTCCGGGTTTTGCTCCAATCCAGGAGACCGCAGAATCCGGTCGTCCTCGGTATCCGGTCCGGGTTTTGCTCCGATCAAGGACACCGCAGAATCCGGTCGTCCTCAGAATCTGGTCCGGGTTTTGCTCCAATACATTATTTATGAAAATGTCCATCTGAAACACATGATTTTTTAAAACTATTTCCATTTGAAATACATGATTTTTGAAAAGGATTTCCATCTGAAATACATGATTTATGAAAACAATTTCCGATGTGAAATACATGATTTATGAAAATGTCCATCTGAAACACATGATTTTTGAAAACAATTTCCATCTGAAATACACGTTTTTTGACAACGATTTATGAAAATGTCCATCTGAAACAGGGTTAGGGGTTAAATTTTTTTTAAAACAAAGTCCAATTTCGGTTGTGCTCCTTCCACTCCTTCTGGCCACTTTCCAGTCCCACTCGGGCCTGGTCCCATGCCCAGGGCCCACCTAACCCATCCGAGTTCCTTGACTTTCAGCAAACTTAATTATTTCTGGTTAAATTCACACATTCTCCTATTTAATCATTTTTTTTTTTTGCTTTAAGCATATAGACATGATCTTATCATGAATCTATGAAGGCCTCATTTGTACTGTGTAGAATCTCTATTTCATCTATCCATACTGACATTAATGTATCATGTCTAAAATAAATGTCGAAAATGTGTATTAGGAATTGTATTCATGAATCTACTACGTTTCTAAGGGTGTTTTATAAGGAGTATTCTTCAAAGGGTTAGATTTTAAGATATGCTTCGTAATTACTTTTCATTGAGAACAAAGAATCATGGGTTATCCATCATAGTCCAGTTCAGGATTTGAGCCGATCCCGTCGTCCTCAGAATCTGTTTAAAAAAAAAATTAAAACAAAGTCCAATTCCGGTCGTCCTAGGAATCCGGTCCGGGTTTTGCTCCAATCCAGGAGACCGCAGAATCCGGTCGTCCTCGGAATCCGGTCCGGGTTTTGCTCCTATCCAGGAGACCGCAGAATCCGGTCGTCCTCAGAATCCGGTCCGGGTTTTGCTACAATCCAGGAGACCACAGAATCCGGTCGTCCTCGGAATCCGGTCCGGGTTTTGCTCCAATCCAAGAGACCGTTTACGCCGGTCGTCCTCGGAATCCGGTCCGGGTTTTGCTCCAATCCAGGAGACCGCAGAATCCGGTCGTCCTCAGAATCCAGTCCGGGTTTTGCTCCAATCCAGGAGACCGCAGAATCCGGTCGTCCTCGGAATCCGGTCCGGGTTTTGCTCCAATCTTTATGGTATTTTTAAAATGTCACCATCAATGGAAAGCGCATTATTTCAGCTTTCCAAAGATATATGATATGTTGGTATAGCCTGTTTATAAATGGAGAAATCACAGGTCAAATAGAGCTGCTTTTATTGAATGCAGTGCTTAAATTTGACAGTAGCTTTTTGTTAATATTTCAGGACATCTTTATGGTATTTTTAAAAGGTCACCATCAATGGAAAGCTCATTATTTCAGCTTTCCATATATGATATGTTGGTATAGCCTGTTTATAAATGGAGAAAGCACAGGTCAAATAGAGCTGTTTTTATTGAATGCAGTGCTTAAATTTGACAGTAGCATTTTGTTAATATTTCAGGAAATCTTTATGGTATTTTTAAACGGTTACCATCAATGGAAAGCTCATTATTTCATCTTTCCAAAGATATATGATATGTTGGTATAGCCTGTTTATAAATGGAAAAAGCACAGGTCAAAATAGCTGTTTTTATTGAATGCAGTGCTTAAATTTGACAGTAGCTTTTTGTTAATATGTCAGGAAATCTTTATGGTATTTTTAAAAGGTCACCATGAATGGAAAGCTCATTATTTCAGCTTTCCACAGATATATGATATGTTGGTATAGCCTGTTTATAAATGGAGAAAGCACAGGTCAAATAGAGCTGTTTTTATTGAATGCAGTGCTTAAATTTGACAGTAGCATTTTGTTAATATTTCAGGAAATCTTTATGGTATTTTTAAACGGTTACCATCAATGGAAAGCTCATTATTTCATCTTTCCAAAGATATATGATATGTTGGTATAGCCTGTTTATAAATGGAAAAAGCACAGGTCAAAATAGCTGTTTTTATTGAATGCAGTGCTTAAATTTGACAGTAGCATTCTGTTAATATTTCAGGAAATCTTTATGGTATTTTTAAACGGTTACCATCAATGGAAAGCTCATTATTTCAGCTTTCCACAGATATATGATATGTTGGTATAGCCTGTTTATAAATGGAGAAAGCACAGGTCAAATAGAGCTGTTTTTATTGAATGCAGTGCTTAAATTTGACAGTAGCTTTTTGTTAATATTTCGGGACATCTTTATGGTATTTTTAAAAGGTCACCATCATTGGAAAGCTCATCATTTCAGCTTTCCAAAGATATATGATATGTTGGTATAGCCTGTTTATAAATGGAAAAAGCACAGGTCAAAATAGCTGTTTTTATTGAATGCAGTGCTTAAATTTGACAGTAGCATTTTGTTAATATTTCAGGAAATCTTTATGGCATTTTTAAACGGTCACCATCAATGGAAAGCTCATTATTTCATCTTTCCAAAGATATATGATATGTTGGTATAGCCTGTTTATAAATGGAAAAAGCACAGGTCAAAATAGCTGTTTTTATTGAATGCAGTGCTTAAATTTGACAGTAGCATTTTGTTAATATTTCAGGAAATCTTTATGGTATTTTTAAACGGTTACCATCAATGGAAAGCTCATCATTTCAGCTTTCCACAGATATATGATATGTTGGTATAGCCTGTTTATAAATGGAGAAAGCACAGGTCAAATAGAGCTGTTTTTATTTAATGCAGTGCTTAAATTTGACAGTAGCTTTTTGTTAATATTTCGGGACATCTTTATGGTATTTTTAAAAGGTCACCATCAATGGAAAGCTCATTATTTCATCTTTTCAAAGAGATATGATATGTTGGTATAGCCTGTTTATAAATGGAGAAAGCACAGGGCAAATAGAGCTGTTTTTATTGAATGCAGTGCTTAAATTTGACAGTAGCTTTTTGTTAATATTACAGGAAATCTTTATGGCATTTTTAAACGGTCACCATCAATGGAAAGCGCATTATTTCAGCTTTCCATATATGATATGTTGGTATAGCCTGTTTATAAATGGAGAAAGCACAGGTCAAATAGAGCTGTTTTTATTGAATGCAGTGCTTAAATTTGACAGTAGCTTTTTGTTAATATTTCAGGAAATCTTTATGGTATTTTTAAACGGTTACCATCAATGGAAAGCTCATCATTTAAGCTTTCCATATATGATATGTTGGTATAGCCTGTTTATAAATGGAGAAAGCACAGGTCAAATAGAGCTGTTTTTATTGAATGCAGTGCTTAAATTTGACAGTAGCATTTTGTTAATATTTCAGGAAATCTTTATGGTATTTTTAAACGGTTACCATCAATGGAAAGCTCATCATTTCAGCTTTCCACAGATATATGATATGTTGGTGTAGCCTGTTTATAAATGGAGAAAGCACAGGTCAAATAGAGCTGTTTTTATTGAATGCAGTGCTTAAATTTGACAGTAGCATTTTGTTAATATTTCAGGAAATCTTTATGGTATTTTTAAACGGTTACCATCAATGGAAAGCTCATTATTTCATCTTTCCAAAGATATATGATATGTTGGTATAGCCTGTTTATAAATGGAAAAAGCACAGGTCAAAATAGCTGTTTTTATTGAATGCAGTGCTTAAATTTGACAGTAGCATTCTGTTAATATTTCAGGAAATCTTTATGGTATTTTTAAACGGTTACCATCAATGGAAAGCTCATTATTTCAGCTTTCCACAGATATATGATATGTTGGTGTAGCCTGTTTATAAATGGAGAAAGCACAGGTCAAATAGAGCTGTTATTATTGAATGCAGTGCTTAAATTTGACTAGCTTTTTGTTAATATTTCAGGAAATCGTTATGGTATTTTTAAAAGGTCACCATGAATGGAAAGCTCATTATTTCAGCTTTCCAAAGAGATATGATATGTTGGTATAGCCTGTTTATAAATGGAGAAAGCACAGGTCAAATAGAGCTGTTATTATTGAATGCAGTGCTTAAATTTGACTAGCTTTTTGTTAATATTTCAGGAAATCGTTATGGTATTTTTAAAAGGTCACCATGAATGGAAAGCTCATTATTTCAGCTTTCCAAAGATATATGATATGTTGGTATAGCCTGTTTATAAATGGAGAAAGCACAGGTCAAATAGAGCTGTTTTTATTGAATGCAGTGCTTAAATTTGACAGTAGCTTTTTGTTAATATTTCAGGAAATCTTTATGGCATTTTTAAACGGTTACCATCAATGGAAAGCTCATCATTTCAGCTTTCCAAAGATATATGATATGTTGGTATAGCCTGTTTATAAATGGAGAAAGCACAGGTCAAAATAGCTATTTTTATTGAATGCAGTGCTTAAATTTGACAGTAGCATTTTGTTAATATGTCAGGAATTCTTTATGGTATTTTTAAAAGGTCCCCATGAATGGAAAGCTCATTATTTCAGCTTTCCAAAGATATATGATATGTTGGTATAGCCTGTTTATAAATGGAGAAAGCACAGGTCAAATAGAGCTGTTTTTATTGAATGCAGTGCTTAAATTTGACAGTAGCATTTTGTTAATATTTCAGGAATTCTTTATGGTATTTTTAAACGGTTACCATCAATGGAAAGCTCATCATTTCAGCTTTCCACAGATATATGATATGTTGGTATAGCCTGTTTATAAATGGAGAAAGCACAGGTCAAAATAGCTGTTTTTATTGAATGCAGTGCTTAAATTTGACAGTAGCATTTTGTTAATTTTTCAGGGAATCTTTATGGCATTTTTAAACGGTCACCATCAATGGAAAGCTCATTATTTCAGCTTTCCAAATATATATGATATGTTGGTATAGCCTGTTTATAAATGGAGAAAGCACAGGTCAAAATAGCTGTTTTTATTGAATGCAGTGCTTAAATTTGACAGTAGCATTTTGTTAATATTTCAGGAAATCTTTATGGTATTTTTAAACGGTTACCATCAATGGAAAGCTCATCATTTCAGCTTTCCACAGATATATGATATGTTGGTGTAGCCTGTTTATAAATGGAGAAAGCACAGGTCAAATAGAGCTGTTTTTATTGAATGCAGTGCTTAAATTTGACAGTAGCATTTTGTTAATATTTCAGGAAATCTTTATGGTATTTTTAAAAGGTCACCATCAATGGAAAGCTCATTATTTCATCTTTTCAAAGAGATATGATATGTTGGTATAGCCTGTTTATAAATGGAGAAATCACAGGTCAAATAGAGCTGTTTTTATTGAATGCAGTGCTTAAATTTGACAGTAGCTTTTTGTTAATATTTCAGGAAATCTTTATGGTATTTTTAAACGGTTACCATCAATGGAAAGCTCATCGTTTCAGCTTTCCACAGATATATGATATGTTGGTGTAGCCTGTTTATAAATGGAGAAAGCACAGGTCAAATAGAGCTGTTTTTATTGAATGCAGTGCTTAAATTTGACAGTAGCATTTTGTTAATATTTCAGGAATTCTTTATGGTATTTTTAAACGGTTACCATCAATGGAAAGCTCATCATTTCAGCTTTCCACAGATATATGATATGTTGGTATAGCCTGTTTATAAATGGAGAAAGCACAGGTCAAAATAGAGCTGTTTTTATTGAATGCAGTGCTTAAATTTGACAGTAGCATTTTGTTAATTTTTCAGGGAATCTTTATGGCATTTTTAAACGGTCACCATCAATGGAAAGCTCATTATTTCAGCTTTCCAAATATATATGATATGTTGGTATAGCCTGTTTATAAATGGAGAAAGCACAGGTCAAAATAGCTGTTTTTATTGAATGCAGTGCTTAAATTTGACAGTAGCATTTTGTTAATATTTCAGGAAATCTTTATGGTATTTTTAAACGGTTACCATCAATGGAAAGCTCATCATTTCAGCTTTCCACAGATATATGATATGTTGGTGTAGCCTGTTTATAAATGGAGAAAGCACAGGTCAAATAGAGCTGTTTTTATTGAATGCAGTGCTTAAATTTGACAGTAGCATTTTGTTAATATTTCAGGAAATCTTTATGGTATTTTTAAAAGGTCACCATCAATGGAAAGCTCATTATTTCATCTTTTCAAAGAGATATGATATGTTGGTATAGCCTGTTTATAAATGGAGAAATCACAGGTCAAATAGAGCTGTTTTTATTGAATGCAGTGCTTAAATTTGACAGTAGCTTTTTGTTAATATTTCAGGAAATCTTTATGGTATTTTTAAACGGTTACCATCAATGGAAAGCTCATCGTTTCAGCTTTCCACAGATATATGATATGTTGGTGTAGCCTGTTTATAAATGGAGAAAGCACAGGTCAAATAGAGCTGTTTTTATTGAATGCAGTGCTTAAATTTGACAGTAGCATTTTGTTAATTTTTCAGGGAATCTTTATGGCATTTTTAAACGGTCACCATCAATGGAAAGCTCATTATTTCCTCTTTCCACAGATATATGATATGTTGGTATAGCCTGTTTATAAATGGAGAAAGCACAGGTCAAATAGAGCTGTTTTTATTGAATGCACTGCTTAAATTTGACAGTAGCTTTTTGTTAATATTTCAGGAAATCATTATGGTATTTTTAAACGGTCACCATCAATGGAAAGCGCATTATTTCAGCTTTCCAAAGATATATGATATGTTGGTATAGCCTGTTTATAAATGGAGAAATCACAGGTCAAATAGAGCTGTTATTATTGAATGCAGTGCTTAAATTTGACAGTAGCATTTTGTTAATATTTCAGGAAATCTTTATGGTATTTTTAAACGGTCACCATCAATGGAAAGCGCATTATTTCAGCTTTCCAAAGATATATGATATGTTGGTATAGCCTGTTTATAAATGGAGAAATCACAGGTCAAATAGAGCTGTTATTATTGAATGCAGTGCTTAAATTTGACAGTAGCATTTTGTTAATATTTCAGGAAATCTTTATGGTATTTTTAAACGGTTACCATCAATGGAAAGCTCATCATTTCAGCTTTCCACAGATATATGATATGTTGGTGTAGCCTGTTTATAAATGGAGAAAGCACAGGTCAAATAGAGCTGTTTTTATTGAATGCAGTGCTTAAATTTGACAGTAGCATTTTGTTAATTTTTCAGGGAATCTTTATGGCATTTTTAAACGGTCACCATCAATGGAAAGCTCATTATTTCAGCTTTCCAAAGATATATGATATGTTGGTATAGCCTGTTTATAAATGGAGAAAGCACAGGTCAAATAGAGCTGTTATTATTGAATGCAGTGCTTAAATTTGACAGTAGCATTTTGTTAATTTTTCAGGGAATCCTTATGGTATTTTTAAAAGGTCACCATCAATGGAAAGCTCATCATTTCAGCTTTCCAAATATATATGATATGTTGGTATAGCCTGTTTATAAATGGAGAAATCACAGGTCAAATAGAGCTGTTTTTATTGAATGCAGTGCTTAAATTTGACAGTAGCATTTTGTTAATATTTCAGGAAATCTTTATGGTATTTTTAAACGGTTACCATCAATGGAAAGCTCATCATTTCAGCTTTCCACAGATATATGATATGTTGGTGTAGCCTGTTTATAAATGGAGAAAGCACAGGTCAAATAGAGCTGTTTTTATTGAATGCAGTGCTTAAATTTGACAGTAGCATTTTGTTAATTTTTCAGGGAATCTTTATGGCATTTTTAAACGGTCACCATCAATGGAAAGCTCATTATTTCAGCTTTCCAAAGATATATGATATGTTGGTATAGCCTGTTTATAAATGGAGAAAGCACAGGTCAAATAGAGCTGTTATTATTGAATGCAGTGCTTAAATTTGACAGTAGCATTTTGTTAATTTTTCAGGGAATCCTTATGGTATTTTTAAAAGGTCACCATCAATGGAAAGCTCATCATTTCAGCTTTCCAAATATATATGATATGTTGGTATAGCCTGTTTATAAATGGAGAAATCACAGGTCAAATAGAGCTGTTTTTATTGAATGCAGTGCTTAAATTTGACAGTAGCATTTTGTTAATATTTCAGGAAATCTTTATGGTATTTTTAAACGGTTACCATCAATGGAAAGCTCATCATTTCAGCTTTCCACAGATATATGATATGTTGGTATAGCCTGTTTATAAATGGAGAAATCACAGGTCAAATAGAGCTGTTTTTATTGAATGCAGTGCTTAAATTTGACAGTAGCATTTTGTTAATATTTCAGGAAATCTTTATGGTATTTTTAAACGGTTACCATCAATGGAAAGCTCATCATTTCAGCTTTCCACAGATATATGATATGTTGGTATAGCCTGTTTATAAATGGAGAAATCACAGGTCAAATAGAGCTGTTTTTATTGAATGCAGTGCTTAAATTTGACAGTAGCTTTTTGTTAATATTTCAGGAAATCATTATGGTATTTTTAAACGGTCACCATCAATGGAAAGCGCATTATTTCAGCTTTCCAAAGATATATGATATGTTGGTATAGCCTGTTTATAAATGGAGAAATCACAGGTCAAATAGAGCTGTTATTATTGAATGCAGTGCTTAAATTTGACAGTAGCATTTTGTTAATATTTCAGGAAATCTTTATGGTATTTTTAAAAGGTCACCATCAATGGAAAGCTCATTATTTCCTCTTTCCAAAGATATATGATATGTTGGTATAGCCTGTTTATAAATGGAGAAAGCACAGGTCAAACAGAGCTGTTTTTATTGAATGCAGTGCTTAAATTTGACAGTAGCTTTTTGTTAATATTTCAGGAAATCTTTATGGTATTTTTAAAAGGTAAAAAAAAAGTTCCATCTGAAATACATGATTTATGAAAATATCCATCTGAAACACGATTTTTGAAAACAATTTCCACCTGAAATATATGGTTTATGACAACGATTTATGAAAATGTCCATCCTAAACAGGGTTAGGGGTTAAAAAAAAAAAATTAAAACAAACTCCAATTCCGGTCGTCCTCGGAATCCGGTCCGGGTTTTGCTCCAATCCAGGAGACCGCAGAATCCGATCGTCCTCGGAATCCGGTCCGGGTTTTGTTCCAATCCAGGAGACCGGAGAATCCGGTCGTCCTCGGAATCCGGTCCGGGTTTTGCTCCAATCCCGGAGACCGCAGAATCCGGTCGTCCTCGGAATCCGGTCCGGGTTTTGCTCCAATCCAGGAGACCGCAGAATCCGGTCGTCCTCGGAATCCGGTACGGGTTTTGCTCCAATCCAGGAGACCGCAGAATCCGTTCGACCTCGGAATCCGGTACGGGTTTTGCTCCAATCCAGGAGCCCGCAGAATCCGGTCGTCCTCGGAATCCGGTCCGGGTTTTGTTCCAATCCAGGAGACCGGAGAATCCGGTCGTCCTCGGAATCCGGTCCGGGTTTTGTTCTAATCCAGGAGACCGGAGAATCCAGTCGTCCTCGGAATCCGGTCCGGGTTTTGCTCCAATCCAGGAGACCGCAGAATCCGGTGGTCCTCGGAATCCGGTCCGGGTTTTGTTCCAATCCAGGAGACCGGAGAATCCGGTGGTCCTCGGAATCCGGTCCGCGTTTTGCTCCAATCCAGGAGACCGCAGAATCCGGTCGTCCTCGGAATCCGGTCCGGGTTTTGTTCTAATCCAGGAGACCGGAGAATCCGGTCGTCCTCGGAATCCGGTCCGGGTTTTGCTCCAATCCAGGAGACTGTTTACGCCGGTCGTCCTCGGAATCCGGTCCGGGTTTTGCTCCAATCCAGGAGACCACGGAATCCGGTCATCCTCGGTATCCGGTCCGGGTTTTGCTCCGATCCAGAACACCGCAGAGTCCGGTCGTCCTCAGAATCTGGTCCGGGTTTTACTCCAATACATGATTTATGAAAATGTCCATCTGAAACACATGATATTTTAAAAATAATTTCCATTTGAAATACATGATTTTTTAAAATGATTTCCATCTGAAATACATGATTTATGAAAACAATTTCCAAAGTGAAATACATGATTTATGAAAATGTCCATGTGAAACACATGATTTAAAAAAAAAAATCCATCTGAAATACATGATTTATGAAAATGTCTATTTGAAACATATGATTTTTGAAAACAATTTCCATCTGAAATATATGGTTTTTGACAAAGATTTATGAAAATGTCCATCTGAAACAGGGTTAGGGGGTTAAAAAATATTTTAAACAAAGTCCAATTCCGGTCATCCTCGGAATCCGGTCCGGGTTTTGCTCCAATCCAGGTGACCGCAGAATCCGGTCGTCCTCGGAATCAGGTCCGGGTTTTGCTCCAATCGAGGAGACCGCAGAATCCGGTCGTCCTCAGAATCAGGTCTGGGATTTGCTCCAATATATGATTTATGAAAATGTCCATCTGAAACACATGATTTTTTTAAAAACAATTTCCATTTCCATTTGAAACACATGATTTTTGAAAATGATTTCCATGTGAAATACATGATTTATGAAAACATTTTCCAATGTGAAATACATGATTTATGAAAATTTCCATCTGAAACACGATTTAAAAAAAAAATTCCATCTGAAATACATGATTTATGAAAATGTCCATCTGAAACACATGATTTAAAAAAAAAGTTCCATCTGAAATACATGATTTATGAAAATATCCATCTGAAACACGATTTTTGAAAACAATTTCCATCTTAAATATATGGTTTATGACAACGATTTATGAAAATGTCCATCTGAAACAGGGTTAGGGGTTAAAAAAAAATTAAAACAAAGTCCAATTCCGGTCGTCCTAGGAATCCGGTCCGGGATTTGCTCCAATATATGATTTATGAAAATGTCCATCTGAAACACATGATTTTTTAAAACAATTTCCATTTGAAATACATGATTTTTGAAAATGTCCATCTGAAACACGATTTAAAAAAAAAATTCCATCTGAAATACTTGATTTATGAAAATGTCCATCTGAAACACATGATTTTTGAAAACAATTTCCATTTGACATACATGATTTTTAAAAATGATTTCCTTCTGAAATGCATGATTTATGAAAACAATTTCCAATGTGAAATACATGATTTATGAAAATATCCATCTGAAAGACATGATTTAAAAAAAAAGTTCCATCTGAAATACATGATTTATGAAATATCCATCTGAAACAGGAAATATCCATCTGAAATCAGGTCTGGGATTTGCTCCAATATATGATTTATGAAAATGTCCATCTGAAACACATGATTTTTTAAAAACAATTTCCATTTCCATTTGAAACACATGATTTTTGAAAATGATTTCCATCTGAAATACATGATTTATGAAAACATTTTCCAATGTGAAATACATGATTTATGAAAATGTCCATCTGAAACACGATTTAAAAAAAAAATTCCATCTGAAATACATGATTTATGAAAATGTCCATCTGAAACACATGATTTAAAAAAAAAGTTCCATCTGAAATACATGATTTATGAAAATGTCCATCTGAAACACATGATTTAAAAAAAAAGTTCCATCTGAAATACATGATTTATGAAAATATCCATCTGAAACACGATTTTTGAAAACAATTTCCATCTTAAATATATGGTTTATGACAACGATTTATGAAAATGTCCATCTGAAACAGGGTTAGGGGTTAAAAAAAAATTAAAACAAAGTCCAATTCCGGTCGTCCTAGGAATCCGGTCCGGGATTTGCTCCAATATATGATTTATGAAAATGTTCATCTGAAACACATGATTTTTAAAAAAAAATTCCATTTGAAATACATGATTTTTGAAAATGTCCATCTGAAACACGATTTGTTTTGCTCCAATCCAGGAGACCGCAGAATCCGTTCGACCTCGGAATCCGGTCCGGGTTTTGCTCCAATCCAGGAGACTGCAGAATCCGGTCGTCCTCGGAATCCGGCCCGGGTTTTGTTCCAATCCAGGAGACCGGAGAATCCGGTCGTCCTCGGAATCCGGTCCGGGTTTTGCTCCAATCCAGGAGACCGCAGAATCCGGTCGTCCTCGGAATCCGGTCCGGGTTTTGCTCCAATCCAGGAGACCGCAGAATCCGGTCGTCCTCAGAATCCGGTCCGGGTTTTGCTCCAATCTTTATGGTATTTTTAAAATGTCACCATCAATGGAAAGCGCATTATTTCAGCTTTCCAAAGATATATGATATGTTGGTATAGCCTGTTTATAAATGGACAGAGCACAGGTCAAATAGAGCTGTTTTTATTGAATGCCGTGCTTAAATTTGACAGTAGCTTTTTGTTAATATTTCAGGACATCTTTATGGTATTTTTAAAAGGTCACCATCAATGGAAAGCTCATTATTTCAGCTTTCCATATATGATATGTTGGTATAGCCTGTTTATAAATGAAGAAATCACAGGTCAAATAGAGCTGTTTTTATTGAATGCAGTGCTTAAATTTGACAGTAGCATTTTGTTAATTGTTCAGGGAATCCTTATGGTATTTTTAAAATGTCACCATCAATGGAAAGCTCATTATTTCATCTTTCCAAAGATATATGATATGTTGGTATAGTCTGTTTATAAATGGAGAAAGCACAGGTCAAATAGAGCTGTTTTTATTGAATGCAGTGCTTAAATTTGACAGTAGCATTTTGTTAATATTTCAGGAAATCTTTATAGTATTTTTAAAAGGTCACCATCATTGGAAAGCTCATTATTTCATCTTTCCAAAGATATATGATATGTGCCTGTGCAGGCTTTCCGTGGACAGTGCACTTTTTTTGCAAATGAAGCCATTTTAATAGCTCTAATGTACATGAAACTGTTGTACGGTGTTTATTGAGCACTCTACTTTAGATTTTATGCAATAAAATAATCGTATTAGTAAAATATGAGCTATTAATGCATTGTCCACGGAAAGCCTGTGGAGGCCCCGTCAAATAAGTTACAGGTGGTCAAGTGACACCTGTAACTTATTTGACGGGGCCTGTGCAGGCTTTCCGTGGACAGTGCACTTTTATGCAAATTAAGCCATTTTAATAGCTAAAATGTACATGAAACTGTTGTATGGTGTTTATTGAACAATGTACTGTAGATTTTATGCAATAAAATAATCTTATTAATAAAATATGACCTATTAATGCATTGTCCACGGAAAGCCTGTGGAGGTCCCGTCAAATAAGTTACAGGTGGTCAAGTGACACCTGTAACTTATTTGACGGGGCCTGTGCAGGCTTTCCGTGGACAGTGCACTTTTATGCAAATTAAGCCATTTTAATAGCTAAAATGTACATGAAACTGTTGTACGGTGTTTATTGAACAATGTACTGTAGATTTTATGCAATAAAATAATCTTATTAATAAAATATGACCTATTAATGCATTGTCCACGGGAAGCCTGTGGAGGCCCCGTCAAATAAGTTACAGGTGGTCAAGTGACACCTGTAACTTATTTGACGGGGCCTGTACAGGCTTTCCGTGGACAGTTTATTTTTATGCAAATTAAGCCATTTTAATAGCTCCAATGTACATGCAACTACTTGACGGTGTTTCCTGAGCACTGTACTGTAGGTATTATGCAATAAAATAATCTTATTAATAAAATATGACCTATTTATGCATTGTCCAAGGAAAGCCTGTGGAGGCCCCGTCAAATAAGTTACAGGTGTTCAAGTGACACCTGTAACTTATTTGACGGGGCCTGTACAGGCTTTCCGTGGACAGTTTATTTTTATGCAAATTAAGCCATTTTAATAGCTCAATTGTACATGAAACTACTTGACGGTGTTTCCTGAGCACTGTACTGTAGGTATTATGCAATAAAATAATCTTATTAATAAAGTATGACTTATTAATGCAATCCAACATCAGAAAGTGACACCTGTAACTTATTTGATGGGGCCTGTACAGGCTTTCCGTGGACAGTGCACTTTTATGCAAATTAAGCCATTTTAATAGCTAAAATGTACATGAAACTGTTGTACGGTGTTTATTGAGCACTGTACTGTAGATTTTATGCAATAAAATAATCTTATTAATAAAATATGACTTATTAATGCATTGTCCACGGAAAGCCTGTGGAGGCCCTGTCAAATAAGTTACAGGTGGTCAAGTGACATCTGTAACTTATTTGACGGGGTCTGTGCAGGCTTTCCGTGGACAGTTTTTTTTAATACAAATTAAGCCATTTTAATAGCTCCAATGTACATGAAACTACTTGACGGTGTTTCCTGAGCACTGTACTGTAGGTATTATGCAATAAAATAATATTATTAATAAAATATGACTTATTAATTCATTCCAACATCAGAAAGTGACACCTGTAACTTATTTGACGGGGCCTGTGCAGGCTTTCCGTGGACAGTGCACTTTTATGCAAATTAAGCCATTTTAATAGCTAAAATGTACATGAAACTGTTGTACGGTGTTTATTGAGCACTGTACTGTAGATTTTATGCAATAAAATAATCTTATTAACAAAATATGACCTATTAATGCATTGTCCACGGAAAGCCTGTGGAGGCTCCGTCAAATAAGTTACAAGTGGTCAAGTGACACCTGTAACTTATTTGACGGGGCCTGTACAGGCTTTCCGTGGACAGTGCACTTTTATGCAAATTAAGCCATTTTAATAGCTCCAATGTACATGAAACTACTTGACGGTGTTTCCTGAGCACTGTACTGTAGGTATTATGCAATAAAATAATCTTATTAATAAAATATGACTTATTAATTCATTCCAACATCAGAAAGTGACACCTGTAACTTATTTGACGGGGCCTGTACAGGCTTTCCGTGGACAGTGCACTTTTTATACAAATTAAGCCATTTTAATAGCTCCAATGTACATGAAACTACTTGATGGTGTTTCCTGAGCACTGTACTGTAGGTATTATGCAATAAAATAATCTTATTAATAAAATATGACCTATTAATGCATTGTCCACGGAAAGCCTGTGGAGGCTCCGTCAAATAAGTTACAAGTGGTCAAGTGACACCTGTAACTTATTTGACGGGGCCTGTACAGGCTTTCCGTGGACAGTGCACTTTTATGCAAATTAAGCCATTTTAATAGCTCCAATGTACATGAAACTACTTGACGGTGTTTCCTGAGCACTGTACTGTAGGTATTATGCAATAAAATAATCTTATTAATAAAATATGACTTATTAATTCATTCCAACATCAGAAAGTGACACCTGTAACTTATTTGACGGGGCCTGTGCAGGCTTTCTGTGGACAGTTTATTTTTATACAAATTAAGCCATTTTAACAGCTCCAATGTACATGAAACTACTTGACGGTGTTTCCTGAGCACTGTACTGTAGGTATTATGCAATAAAATTATATTATTAATAAAATATGACTTATTAATTCATTCCAACATCAGAAAGTGACACCTGTAACTTATTTGACGGGGCCTATGCAGGCTTTCCGTGGACAGTGCACTTTTATGCAAATTAAGCCATTTTAATACCTAAAATGTACATGAAACTGTTGTACGGTGTTTCCTGAGCACTGTACTGTAGATTTTATGCAATAAAATAATCTTATTAATAAAATATGACCTATTAATGCATTGTCCACGGAAAGCCTGTGGAGGCCCCGTCAAATAAGTTACAGGTGGACAAGTGACACCTGTAACTTATTTGACGGGGCCTGTACAGGCTTTCCGTAGACAGTGCACTTTTTATACAAATTAAGCCATTTTAATAGCTCCAATGTACATGAAACTACTTGACGGTGTTTCCTGAGCACTGTACTGTAGGTATTATGCAATAAAATAATCTTATTAATAAAATATGACTTATTAATGCATTCCAACATCAGAAAGTGACACCTGTAACTTATTTGACGGGGCCTGTACAGGCTTTCCGTGGACAGTTTATTTTTATGCAAATTAAGCCATTTTAATAGCTTCAATGTACATGAAACTACTTGACGGTGTTTCCTGAGCACTGTACTGTAGATTTTATGCAATAAAATAATCTTATTAATAAAATATGACCTATTAATGCATTGTCCACGGAAAGCCTTTGGAGGCCCCGTCAAATAAGTTACAGGTGGTCAAGTGACACCTGTAACTTATTTGACGGGGCCTGTACAGGCTTTCCGTGGACAGTGCACTTTTGTGCAAATCAAGCCATTTTAATAGCTAAAATGTACATGAAACTGTTGTACGGTGTTTATTGAGCACTGTACTGTAGATTTTATGCAATAAAATAATCTTATTAATAAAATATGACTTATTAATGCATTGTCCACGGAAAGCCTGTGGAGGCCCTGTCAAATAAGTTACAGGTGGTCAAGTGACACCTGTAACTTATTTGACGGGGCCTGTACAGGCTTTCCGTGGACAGTTTATTTTTATACAAATTAACCCATTTTAATAGCTCCAATGTACTTGAAACTACTTGACGGTGTTTCCTGAGCACTGTACTGTAGGTATTATGCAATAAAATAATCTTATTAATAAAATATGACTTATTAATTCATTCCAACATCAGAAAGTGACACCTGTACCTTATTTGACGGGGCCTGTGCAGGCTTTCCGTGGACAGTGCACTTTTATGCAAATTAAGCCATTTTAATACCTAAAATGTACATGAAACTGTTGTATGGTGTTTATTGAGCACTGTACTGTAGATTTTATGCAATAAAATAATCTTATTAATAAAATATGACTTATTAATGCATTGTCCACGGAAAGCCTGTGGAGGCCCTGTCAAATAAGTTACAGGTGGTCAAGTGATAAAATAGCTGTTTTTATTGAATGCAGTGCTTAAATTTGACAGTAGCTTTTTGTTAATATTTCAGGGAATCTTTATGGTATTTTTAAAAGGTCACCATGAATGGAAAGCTCATTATTTCAGCTTTCCAAAGATATATGATATGTTGGTATAGCCTGTTTATAAATGGAAAAAGCACAGGTCAAAATAGCTGTTTTTATTGAATGCAGTGCTTAAATTTGACAGTAGCATTTTGTTAATAATTCAGGAAATCTTTATGGTATTTTTAAAAGGTCACCATGAATGGAAAGCTCATTATTTCAGCTTTCCAAAGATATATGATATGTTGGTATAGCCTGTCTATAAATGGAGAAAGCACAGGTCAAATAGAGCTGTTTTTATTGAATGCAGTGCTTAAATTTGACAGTAGCATTTTGTTAATAATTCAGGAAATCTTTATGGTATTTTTAAAAGGTCACCATGAATGGAAAGCTCATTATTTCAGCTTTCCAAAGATATATGATATGTTGGTATAGCCTGTTTATAAATGGAGAAAGCACAGGTCAAAATAGCTGTTTTTATTGAATGCAGTGCTTAAATTTGACAGTAGCATTTTGTTAATATTTCAGGAAATCTTTATGGTATTTTTAAACGGTTACCATCAATGGAAAGCTCATCATTTCAGCTTTCCACAGATATATGATATGTTGGTATAGCCTGTTTATAAATGGAGAAAGCACAGGTCAAATAGAGCTGTTTTTATTTAATGCAGTGCTTAAATTTGACAGTAGCTTTTTGTTAATATTTCGGGACATCTTTATGGTATTTTTAAAAGGTCACCATCAATGGAAAGCTCATTATTTCATCTTTTCAAAGAGATATGATATGTTGGTATAGCCTGTTTATAAATGGAGAAAGCACAGGGCAAATAGAGCTGTTTTTATTGAATGCAGTGCTTAAATTTGACAGTAGCTTTTTGTTAATATTACAGGAAATCTTTATGGCATTTTTAAACGGTCACCATCAATGGAAAGCGCATTATTTCAGCTTTCCATATATGATATGTTGGTATAGCCTGTTTATAAATGGAGAAAGCACAGGTCAAATAGAGCTGTTTTTATTGAATGCAGTGCTTAAATTTGACAGTAGCTTTTTGTTAATATTTCAGGAAATCTTTATGGTATTTTTAAACGGTTACCATCAATGGAAAGCTCATCATTTCAGCTTTCCATATATGATATGTTGGTATAGCCTGTTTATAAATGGAGAAAGCACAGGTCAAATAGAGCTGTTTTTATTGAATGCAGTGCTTAAATTTGACAGTAGCATTTTGTTAATATTTCAGGAAATCTTTATGGTATTTTTAAACGGTTACCATCAATGGAAAGCTCATCATTTCAGCTTTCCACAGATATATGATATGTTGGTGTAGCCTGTTTATAAATGGAGAAAGCACAGGTCAAATAGAGCTGTTTTTATTGAATGCAGTGCTTAAATTTGACAGTAGCATTTTGTTAATATTTCAGGAAATCTTTATGGTATTTTTAAACGGTTACCATCAATGGAAAGCTCATTATTTCATCTTTCCAAAGATATATGATATGTTGGTATAGCCTGTTTATAAATGGAAAAAGCACAGGTCAAAATAGCTGTTTTTATTGAATGCAGTGCTTAAATTTGACAGTAGCTTTTTGTTAATATTTCAGGGAATCTTTATGGTATTTTTAAACGGTTACCATGAATGGAAAGGTCATTATTTCAGCTTTCCACAGATATATGATATGTTGGTGTAGCCTGTTTATAAATGGAAAAAGCACAGGTCAAAATAGCTGTTTTTATTGAATGCAGTGCTTAAATTTGACAGTAGCATTCTGTTAATATTTCAGGAAATCTTTATGGTATTTTTAAACGGTTACCATCAATGGAAAGCTCATTATTTCATCTTTCCAAAGATATATGATATGTTGGTATAGCCTGTTTATAAATGGAAAAAGCACAGGTCAAAATAGCTGTTTTTATTGAATGCAGTGCTTAAATTTGACAGTAGCATTCTGTTAATATTTCAGGAAATCTTTATGGTATTTTTAAACGGTTACCATCAATGGAAAGCTCATTATCTAAGCTTTCCAAAGATATATGATATGTTGGTATAGCCTGTTTATAAATGGAAAAAGCACAGGTCAAATAGAGCTGTTTTTATTGAATGCAGTGCTTAAATTTGACAGTAGCATTTTGTTAATATTTCAGGAAATCTTTATGGTATTTTTAAACGGTTACCATCAATGGAAAGCTCATTATTTCATCTTTCCAAAGATATATGATATGTTGGTATAGCCTGTTTATAAATGGAGAAATCACAGGTCAAATAGAGCTGTTTTTATTGAATGCAGTGCTTAAATTTGACAGTAGCATTTTGTTAATATTTCAGGAAATCTTTATGGTATTTTTAAACGGTTACCATCAATGGAAAGCTCATTATTTCAGCTTTCCACAGATATATGATATGTTGGTATAGCCTGTTTATAAATGGAGAAAGCACAGGTCAAATAGAGCTGTTATTATTGAATGCAGTGCTTAAATTTGACTAGCTTTTTGTTAATATTTCAGGAAATCGTTATGGTATTTTTAAAAGGTCACCATGAATGGAAAGCTCATTATTTCAGCTTTCCAAAGAGATATGATATGTTGGTATAGCCTGTTTATAAATGGAGAAAGCACAGGTCAAATAGAGCTGTTTTTATTGAATGCAGTGCTTAAATTTGACAGTAGCTTTTTGTTAATATTTCAGGAAATCTTTATGGCATTTTTAAACGGTCACCATCAATGGAAAGCTCATTATTTCATCTTTTCAAAGAGATATGATATGTTGGTATAGCCTGTTTATAAATGGAGAAAGCACAGGTCAAATAGAGCTGTTTTTATTGAATGCAGTGCTTAAATTTGACAGTAGCTTTTTGTTAATATTTCAGGAAATCTTTATGGCATTTTTAAACGGTTACCATCAATGGAAAGCTCATCATTTCAGCTTTCCACAGATATATGATATGTTGGTGTAGCCTGTTTATACATGGAGAAAGCACAGGTCAAATAGAGCTGTTTTTATTGAATGCAGTGCTTAAATTTGACAGTAGCTTTTTGTTAATATTTCAGGAAATCTTTATGGCATTTTTAAACGGTTACCATCAATGGAAAGCTCATCATTTCAGCTTTCCACAGATATATGATATGTTGGTGTAGCCTGTTTATAAATGGAGAAAGCACAGGTCAAAATAGCTATTTTTATTGAATGCAGTGCTTAAATTTGACAGTAGCATTTTGTTAATATGTCAGGAATTCTTTATGGTATTTTTAAAAGGTCCCCATGAATGGAAAGGTCATTATTTCAGCTTTCCAAAGATATATGATATGTTGGTGTAGCCTGTTTATAAATGGAGAAAGCACAGGTCAAAATAGCTGTTTTTATTGAATGCAGTGCTTAAATTTGACAGTAGCATTTTGTTAATTTTTCAGGAAATCTTTATGGCATTTTTAAACGGTTACCATCAATGGAAAGCTCATCATTTCAGCTTTCCACAGATATATGATATGTTGGTGTAGCCTGTTTATAAATGGAGAAGGCACAGGTCAAATAGAGCTGTTTTTATTGAATGCAGTGCTTAAATTTGACAGTAGCTTTTTGTTAATATTTCAGGAATTCTTTATGGTATTTTTAAACGGTTACCATCAATGGAAAGCTCATCATTTCAGCTTTCCAAAGATATATGATATGTTGGTATAGCCTGTTTATAAATGGAGAAATCACAGGTCAAATAGAGCTGTTTTTATTGAATGCAGTGCTTAAATTTGACAGTAGCATTTTGTTAATTTTTCAGGGAATCCTTATGGTATTTTTAAAAGGTTACCAGCACTGGAAAGCTCATTATTTCATCTTTCCAAAGATATATGATATGTTGGTATAGCCTGTTTATAAACGGAGAAAGCACAGGTCAAATAGAGCTGTTTTTATTGAATGCAGTGCTTAAATTTGACAGTAGCTTTTTGTTAATATTTCGGGACATCTTTATGGTATTTTTAAAAGGTCACCATCAATGGAAAGCTCATTATTTCATCTTTTCAAAGAGATATGATATGTTGGTATAGCCTGTTTATAAATGGAGAAAGCACAGGTCAAATAGAGCTGTTTTTATTGAATGCAGTGCTTAAATTTGACAGTAGCTTTTTGTTAATATTTCAGGAAATCGTTATGGCATTTTTAAACGGTCACCATCAATGGAAAGCTCATTATTTCAGCTTTCCAAAGATATATGATATGTTGGTATAGCCTGTTTATAAATGGAGAAAGCACAGGTCAAATAGAGCTGTTTTTATTGAATGCAGTGCTTAAATTTGACAGTAGCATTTTGTTAATTTTTCAGGGAATCTTTATGGCATTTTTAAACGGTCACCATCAATGGAAAGCTCATTATTTCAGCTTTCCAAAGATATATGATATGTTGGTATAGCCTGTTTATAAATGGAGAAATCACAGGTCAAATAGAGCTGTTTTTATTGAATGCAGTGCTTAAATTTGACAGTAGCATTTTGTTAATATTTCAGGAAATCTTTATGGTATTTTTAAACGGTTACCATCAATGGAAAGCTCATCATTTCAGCTTTCCACAGATATATGATATGTTGGTATAGCCTGTTTATAAATGGAGAAAGCACAGGTCAAAATAGAGCTGTTTTTATTGAATGCAGTGCTTAAATTTGACAGTAGCATTTTGTTAATTTTTCAGGGAATCTTTATGGCATTTTTAAAAGGTCACCATCAATGGAAAGCTCATTATTTCATCTTTTCAAAGAGATATGATATGTTGGTATAGCCTGTTTATAAATGGAGAAATCACAGGGCAAATAGAGCTGTTTTTATTGAATGCAGTGCTTAAATTTGACAGTAGCTTTTTGTTAATATTTCAGGAAATCGTTATGGCATTTTTAAACGGTCACCATCAATGGAAAGCTCATTATTTCAGCTTTCCAAAGATATATGATATGTTGGTATAGCCTGTTTATAAATGGAGAAAGCACAGGTCAAATAGAGCTGTTTTTATTGAATGCAGTGCTTAAATTTGACAGTAGCATTTTGTTAATTTTTCAGGGAATCTTTATGGTATTTTTAAACGGTTACCATCAATGGAAAGCTCATCATTTCAGCTTTCCACAGATATATGATATGTTGGTGTAGCCTGTTTATAAATGGAGAAAGCACAGGTCAAATAGAGCTGTTTTTATTGAATGCAGTGCTTAAATTTGACAGTAGCATTTTGTTAATTTTTCAGGGAATCTTTATGGCATTTTTAAACGGTCACCATCAATGGAAAGCTCATTATTTCATCTTTCCACAGATATATGATATGTTGGTGTAGCCTGTTTATAAATGGAGAAAGCACAGGTCAAATAGAGCTGTTTTTATTGAATGCAGTGCTTAAATTTGACAGTAGCATTTTGTTAATATTTCAGGAAATCTTTATGGTATTTTTAAACGGTTACCATCAATGGAAAGCTCATCATTTCAGCTTTCCACAGATATATGATATGTTGGTGTAGCCTGTTTATAAATGGAGAAAGCACAGGTCAAATAGAGCTGTTTTTATTGAATGCAGTGCTTAAATTTGACAGTAGCATTTTGTTAATTTTTCAGGGAATCTTTATGGCATTTTTAAACGGTCACCATCAATGGAAAGCTCATTATTTCAGCTTTCCAAAGATATATGATATGTTGGTATAGCCTGTTTATAAATGGAGAAAGCACAGGTCAAATAGAGCTGTTATTATTGAATGCAGTGCTTAAATTTGACAGTAGCATTTTGTTAATTTTTCAGGGAATCCTTATGGTATTTTTAAAAGGTCACCATCAATGGAAAGCTCATCATTTCAGCTTTCCAAATATATATGATATGTTGGTATAGCCTGTTTATAAATGGAGAAATCACAGGTCAAATAGAGCTGTTTTTATTGAATGCAGTGCTTAAATTTGACAGTAGCATTTTGTTAATATTTCAGGAAATCTTTATGGTATTTTTAAACGGTTACCATCAATGGAAAGCTCATCATTTCAGCTTTCCACAGATATATGATATGTTGGTGTAGCCTGTTTATAAATGGAGAAAGCACAGGTCAAATAGAGCTGTTTTTATTGAATGCAGTGCTTAAATTTGACAGTAGCATTTTGTTAATTTTTCAGGGAATCTTTATGGCATTTTTAAACGGTCACCATCAATGGAAAGCTCATTATTTCAGCTTTCCAAAGATATATGATATGTTGGTATAGCCTGTTTATAAATGGAGAAAGCACAGGTCAAATAGAGCTGTTATTATTGAATGCAGTGCTTAAATTTGACAGTAGCATTTTGTTAATTTTTCAGGGAATCCTTATGGTATTTTTAAAAGGTCACCATCAATGGAAAGCTCATCATTTCAGCTTTCCAAATATATATGATATGTTGGTATAGCCTGTTTATAAATGGAGAAATCACAGGTCAAAATAGAGCTGTTTTTATTGAATGCAGTGCTTAAATTTGACAGTAGCATTTTGTTAATATTTCAGGAAATCTTTATGGTATTTTTAAACGGTTACCATCAATGGAAAGCTCATCATTTCAGCTTTCCACAGATATATGATATGTTGGTATAGCCTGTTTATAAATGGAGAAATCACAGGTCAAATAGAGCTGTTTTTATTGAATGCAGTGCTTAAATTTGACAGTAGCTTTTTGTTAATATTTCAGGAAATCATTATGGTATTTTTAAACGGTCACCATCAATGGAAAGCGCATTATTTCAGCTTTCCAAAGATATATGATATGTTGGTATAGCCTGTTTATAAATGGAGAAATCACAGGTCAAATAGAGCTGTTATTATTGAATGCAGTGCTTAAATTTGACAGTAGCATTTTGTTAATATTTCAGGAAATCTTTATGGTATTTTTAAAAGGTCACCATCAATGGAAAGCTCATTATTTCCTCTTTCCACAGATATATGATATGTTGGTATAGCCTGTTTATAAATGGAGAAAGCACAGGTCAAACAGAGCTGTTTTTATTGAATGCAGTGCTTAAATTTGACAGTAGCTTTTTGTTAATATTTCAGGAAATCTTTATGGTATTTTTAAAAGGTAAAAAAAAAGTTCCATCTGAAATACATGATTTATGAAAATATCCATCTGAAACACGATTTTTGAAAACAATTTCCACCTGAAATATATGGTTTATGACAACGATTTATGAAAATGTCCATCCTAAACAGGGTTAGGGGTTAAAAAAAAAAAATTAAAACAAACTCCAATTCCGGTCGTCCTCGGAATCCGGTCCGGGTTTTGCTCCAATCCAGGAGACCGCAGAATCCGATCGTCCTCGGAATCCGGTCCGGGTTTTGTTCCAATCCAGGAGACCGGAGAATCCGGTCGTCCTCGGAATCCGGTCCGGGTTTTGCTCCAATCCCGGAGACCGCAGAATCCGGTCGTCCTCGGAATCCGGTCCGGGTTTTGCTCCAATCCAGGAGACCGCAGAATCCGGTCGTCCTCGGAATCCGGTACGGGTTTTGCTCCAATCCAGGAGACCGCAGAATCCGTTCGACCTCGGAATCCGGTCCGGGTTTTGCTCCAATCCAGGAGCCCGCAGAATCCGGTCGTCCTCGGAATCCGGTCCGGGTTTTGTTCCAATCCAGGAGACCGGAGAATCCGGTCGTCCTCGGAATCCGGTCCGGGTTTTGTTCTAATCCAGGAGACCGGAGAATCCAGTCGTCCTCGGAATCCGGTCCGGGTTTTGCTCCAATCCAGGAGACCGCAGAATCCGGTGGTCCTCGGAATCCGGTCCGGGTTTTGTTCCAATCCAGGAGACCGGAGAATCCGGTGGTCCTCGGAATCCGGTCCGCGTTTTGCTCCAATCCAGGAGACCGCAGAATCCGGTCGTCCTCGGAATCCGGTCCGGGTTTTGTTCTAATCCAGGAGACCGGAGAATCCGGTCGTCCTCGGAATCCGGTCCGGGTTTTGCTCCAATCCAGGAGACTGTTTACGCCGGTCGTCCTCGGAATCCGGTCCGGGTTTTGCTCCAATCCAGGAGACCACGGAATCCGGTCATCCTCGGTATCCGGTCCGGGTTTTGCTCCGATCCAGAACACCGCAGAGTCCGGTCGTCCTCAGAATCTGGTCCGGGTTTTACTCCAATACATGATTTATGAAAATGTCCATCTGAAACACATGATATTTTAAAAATAATTTCCATTTGAAATACATGATTTTTTAAAATGATTTCCATCTGAAATACATGATTTATGAAAACAATTTCCAAAGTGAAATACATGATTTATGAAAATGTCCATGTGAAACACATGATTTAAAAAAAAAAATCCATCTGAAATACATGATTTATGAAAATGTCTATTTGAAACATATGATTTTTGAAAACAATTTCCATCTGAAATATATGGTTTTTGACAAAGATTTATGAAAATGTCCATCTGAAACAGGGTTAGGGGGTTAAAAAATATTTTAAACAAAGTCCAATTCCGGTCATCCTCGGAATCCGGTCCGGGTTTTGCTCCAATCCAGGTGACCGCAGAATCCGGTCGTCCTCGGAATCAGGTCCGGGTTTTGCTCCAATCGAGGAGACCGCAGAATCCGGTCGTCCTCAGAATCAGGTCTGGGATTTGCTCCAATATATGATTTATGAAAATGTCCATCTGAAACACATGATTTTTTTAAAAACAATTTCCATTTCCATTTGAAACACATGATTTTTGAAAATGATTTCCATGTGAAATACATGATTTATGAAAACATTTTCCAATGTGAAATACATGATTTATGAAAATTTCCATCTGAAACACGATTTAAAAAAAAAATTCCATCTGAAATACATGATTTATGAAAATGTCCATCTGAAACACATGATTTAAAAAAAAAGTTCCATCTGAAATACATGATTTATGAAAATATCCATCTGAAACACGATTTTTGAAAACAATTTCCATCTTAAATATATGGTTTATGACAACGATTTATGAAAATGTCCATCTGAAACAGGGTTAGGGGTTAAAAAAAAATTAAAACAAAGTCCAATTCCGGTCGTCCTAGGAATCCGGTCCGGGATTTGCTCCAATATATGATTTATGAAAATGTCCATCTGAAACACATGATTTTTTAAAACAATTTCCATTTGAAATACATGATTTTTGAAAATGTCCATCTGAAACACGATTTAAAAAAAAAATTCCATCTGAAATACTTGATTTATGAAAATGTCCATCTGAAACACATGATTTTTGAAAACAATTTCCATTTGACATACATGATTTTTAAAAATGATTTCCTTCTGAAATGCATGATTTATGAAAACAATTTCCAATGTGAAATACATGATTTATGAAAATATCCATCTGAAAGACATGATTTAAAAAAAAAGTTCCATCTGAAATACATGATTTATGAAATATCCATCTGAAACAGGAAATATCCATCTGAAATCAGGTCTGGGATTTGCTCCAATATATGATTTATGAAAATGTCCATCTGAAACACATGATTTTTTAAAAACAATTTCCATTTCCATTTGAAACACAGGATTTTTGAAAATGATTTCCGTCTGAAATACATGATTTATGAAAACATTTTCCAATGTGAAATACATGATTTATGAAAATGTCCATCTGAAACACGATTTAAAAAAAAAATTCCATCTGAAATACATGATTTATGAAAATGTCCATCTGAAACACATGATTTAAAAAAAAAGTTCCATCTGAAATACATGATTTATGAAAATGTCCATCTGAAACACATGATTTAAAAAAAAAGTTCCATCTGAAATACATGATTTATGAAAATATCCATCTGAAACACGATTTTTGAAAACAATTTCCATCTTAAATATATGGTTTATGACAACGATTTATGAAAATGTCCATCTGAAACAGGGTTAGGGGTTAAAAAAAAATTAAAACAAAGTCCAATTCCGGTCGTCCTAGGAATCCGGTCCGGGATTTGCTCCAATATATGATTTATGAAAATGTTCATCTGAAACACATGATTTTTAAAAAAAAATTCCATTTGAAATACATGATTTTTGAAAATGTCCATCTGAAACACGATTTGTTTTGCTCCAATCCAGGAGACCGCAGAATCCGTTCGACCTCGGAATCCGGTCCGGGTTTTGCTCCAATCCAGGAGACTGCAGAATCCGGTCGTCCTCGGAATCCGGCCCGGGTTTTGTTCCAATCCAGGAGACCGGAGAATCCGGTCGTCCTCGGAATCCGGTCCGGGTTTTGCTCCAATCCAGGAGACCGCAGAATCCGGTCGTCCTCGGAATCCGGTCCGGGTTTTGCTCCAATCCAGGAGACCGCAGAATCCGGTCGTCCTCAGAATCCGGTCCGGGTTTTGCTCCAATCTTTATGGTATTTTTAAAATGTCACCATCAATGGAAAGCGCATTATTTCAGCTTTCCAAAGATATATGATATGTTGGTATAGCCTGTTTATAAATGGACAGAGCACAGGTCAAATAGAGCTGTTTTTATTGAATGCCGTGCTTAAATTTGACAGTAGCTTTTTGTTAATATTTCAGGACATCTTTATGGTATTTTTAAAAGGTCACCATCAATGGAAAGCTCATTATTTCAGCTTTCCATATATGATATGTTGGTATAGCCTGTTTATAAATGAAGAAATCACAGGTCAAATAGAGCTGTTTTTATTGAATGCAGTGCTTAAATTTGACAGTAGCATTTTGTTAATTGTTCAGGGAATCCTTATGGTATTTTTAAAATGTCACCATCAATGGAAAGCTCATTATTTCATCTTTCCAAAGATATATGATATGTTGGTATAGTCTGTTTATAAATGGAGAAAGCACAGGTCAAATAGAGCTGTTTTTATTGAATGCAGTGCTTAAATTTGACAGTAGCATTTTGTTAATATTTCAGGAAATCTTTATAGTATTTTTAAAAGGTCACCATCATTGGAAAGCTCATTATTTCATCTTTCCAAAGATATATGATATGTGCCTGTGCAGGCTTTCCGTGGACAGTGCACTTTTTTTGCAAATGAAGCCATTTTAATAGCTCTAATGTACATGAAACTGTTGTACGGTGTTTATTGAGCACTCTACTTTAGATTTTATGCAATAAAATAATCGTATTAGTAAAATATGAGCTATTAATGCATTGTCCACGGAAAGCCTGTGGAGGCCCCGTCAAATAAGTTACAGGTGGTCAAGTGACACCTGTAACTTATTTGACGGGGCCTGTGCAGGCTTTCCGTGGACAGTGCACTTTTATGCAAATTAAGCCATTTTAATAGCTAAAATGTACATGAAACTGTTGTATGGTGTTTATTGAACAATGTACTGTAGATTTTATGCAATAAAATAATCTTATTAATAAAATATGACCTATTAATGCATTGTCCACGGAAAGCCTGTGGAGGTCCCGTCAAATAAGTTACAGGTGGTCAAGTGACACCTGTAACTTATTTGACGGGGCCTGTGCAGGCTTTCCGTGGACAGTGCACTTTTATGCAAATTAAGCCATTTTAATAGCTAAAATGTACATGAAACTGTTGTACGGTGTTTATTGAACAATGTACTGTAGATTTTATGCAATAAAATAATCTTATTAATAAAATATGACCTATTAATGCATTGTCCACGGGAAGCCTGTGGAGGCCCCGTCAAATAAGTTACAGGTGGTCAAGTGACACCTGTAACTTATTTGACGGGGCCTGTACAGGCTTTCCGTGGACAGTTTATTTTTATGCAAATTAAGCCATTTTAATAGCTCCAATGTACATGAAACTACTTGATGGTGTTTCCTGAGCACTGTACTGTAGGTATTATGCAATAAAATAATCTTATTAATAAAATATGACCTATTAATGAATTGTCCACGGAAAGCCTGTGGAGGCCCCATCAAATAAGTTACAGGTGGTCAAGTGACACCTGTAACTTATTTGACGGGGCCTGTACAGGCTTTCCGTGGACAGTTTATTTTTATGCAAATTAAGCCATTTTAATAGCTCCAATGTACATGCAACTACTTGACGGTGTTTCCTGAGCACTGTACTGTAGGTATTATGCAATAAAATAATCTTATTAATAAAATATGACCTATTTATGCATTGTCCAAGGAAAGCCTGTGGAGGCCCCGTCAAATAAGTTACAGGTGTTCAAGTGACACCTGTAACTTATTTGACGGGGCCTGTACAGGCTTTCCGTGGACAGTTTATTTTTATGCAAATTAAGCCATTTTAATAGCTCAATTGTACATGAAACTACTTGACGGTGTTTCCTGAGCACTGTACTGTAGGTATTATGCAATAAAATAATCTTATTAATAAAGTATGACTTATTAATGCAATCCAACATCAGAAAGTGACACCTGTAACTTATTTGATGGGGCCTGTACAGGCTTTCCGTGGACAGTGCACTTTTATGCAAATTAAGCCATTTTAATAGCTAAAATGTACATGAAACTGTTGTACGGTGTTTATTGAGCACTGTACTGTAGATTTTATGCAATAAAATAATCTTATTAATAAAATATGACTTATTAATGCATTGTCCACGGAAAGCCTGTGGAGGCCCTGTCAAATAAGTTACAGGTGGTCAAGTGACATCTGTAACTTATTTGACGGGGTCTGTGCAGGCTTTCCGTGGACAGTTTTTTTTAATACAAATTAAGCCATTTTAATAGCTCCAATGTACATGAAACTACTTGACGGTGTTTCCTGAGCACTGTACTGTAGGTATTATGCAATAAAATAATATTATTAATAAAATATGACTTATTAATTCATTCCAACATCAGAAAGTGACACCTGTAACTTATTTGACGGGGCCTGTGCAGGCTTTCCGTGGACAGTGCACTTTTATGCAAATTAAGCCATTTTAATAGCTAAAATGTACATGAAACTGTTGTACGGTGTTTATTGAGCACTGTACTGTAGATTTTATGCAATAAAATAATCTTATTAACAAAATATGACCTATTAATGCATTGTCCACGGAAAGCCTGTGGAGGCTCCGTCAAATAAGTTACAAGTGGTCAAGTGACACCTGTAACTTATTTGACGGGGCCTGTACAGGCTTTCCGTGGACAGTGCACTTTTATGCAAATTAAGCCATTTTAATAGCTCCAATGTACATGAAACTACTTGACGGTGTTTCCTGAGCACTGTACTGTAGGTATTATGCAATAAAATAATCTTATTAATAAAATATGACTTATTAATTCATTCCAACATCAGAAAGTGACACCTGTAACTTATTTGACGGGGCCTGTACAGGCTTTCCGTGGACAGTGCACTTTTTATACAAATTAAGCCATTTTAATAGCTCCAATGTACATGAAACTACTTGATGGTGTTTCCTGAGCACTGTACTGTAGGTATTATGCAATAAAATAATCTTATTAATAAAATATGACCTATTAATGCATTGTCCACGGAAAGCCTGTGGAGGCCCTGTCAAATAAGTTACAGGTGGTCAAGTGACACCTGTAACTTATTTGACGGGGCCTGTGCAGGCTTTCTGTGGACAGTTTATTTTTATACAAATTAAGCCATTTTAACAGCTCCAATGTACATGAAACTACTTGACGGTGTTTCCTGAGCACTGTACTGTAGGTATTATGCAATAAAATTATATTATTAATAAAATATGACTTATTAATTCATTCCAACATCAGAAAGTGACACCTGTAACTTATTTGACGGGGCCTATGCAGGCTTTCCGTGGACAGTGCACTTTTATGCAAATTAAGCCATTTTAATACCTAAAATGTACATGAAACTGTTGTACGGTGTTTCCTGAGCACTGTACTGTAGATTTTATGCAATAAAATAATCTTATTAATAAAATATGACCTATTAATGCATTGTCCACGGAAAGCCTGTGGAGGCCCCGTCAAATAAGTTACAGGTGGACAAGTGACACCTGTAACTTATTTGACGGGGCCTGTACAGGCTTTCCGTAGACAGTGCACTTTTTATACAAATTAAGCCATTTTAATAGCTCCAATGTACATGAAACTACTTGACGGTGTTTCCTGAGCACTGTACTGTAGGTATTATGCAATAAAATAATCTTATTAATAAAATATGACTTATTAATGCATTCCAACATCAGAAAGTGACACCTGTAACTTATTTGACGGGGCCTGTACAGGCTTTCCGTGGACAGTTTATTTTTATGCAAATTAAGCCATTTTAATAGCTTCAATGTACATGAAACTACTTGACGGTGTTTCCTGAGCACTGTACTGTAGATTTTATGCAATAAAATAATCTTATTAATAAAATATGACCTATTAATGCATTGTCCACGGAAAGCCTTTGGAGGCCCCGTCAAATAAGTTACAGGTGGTCAAGTGACACCTGTAACTTATTTGACGGGGCCTGTACAGGCTTTCCGTGGACAGTGCACTTTTATGCAAATCAAGCCATTTTAATAGCTAAAATGTACATGAAACTGTTGTACGGTGTTTATTGAGCACTGTACTGTAGATTTTATGCAATAAAATAATCTTATTAATAAAATATGACTTATTAATGCATTGTCCACGGAAAGCCTGTGGAGGCCCTGTCAAATAAGTTACAGGTGGTCAAGTGACACCTGTAACTTATTTGACGGGGCCTGTGCAGGCTTTCCGTGGACAGTTTATTTTTATACAAATTAACCCATTTTAATAGCTCCAATGTACTTGAAACTACTTGACGGTGTTTCCTGAGCACTGTACTGTAGGTATTATGCAATAAAATAATCTTATTAATAAAATATGACTTATTAATTCATTCCAACATCAGAAAGTGACACCTGTACCTTATTTGACGGGGCCTGTGCAGGCTTTCCGTGGACAGTGCACTTTTATGCAAATTAAGCCATTTTAATACCTAAAATGTACATGAAACTGTTGTATGGTGTTTATTGAGCACTGTACTGTAGATTTTATGCAATAAAATAATCTTATTAATAAAATATGACTTATTAATGCATTGTCCACGGAAAGCCTGTGGAGGCCCTGTCAAATAAGTTACAGGTGGTCAAGTGACACCTGTAACTTATTTGACGGGGCCTGTGCAGGCTTTCCGTGGACAGTTTATTTTTATACAAATTAACCCATTTTAATAGCTCCAATGTACATGAAACTACTTGACGGTGTTTCCTGAGCACTGTACTGTAGGTATTATGCAATAAAATAATCTTATTAATAAAATATGACTTATTAATTCATTCCAACATCAGAAAGTGACACCTGTACCTTATTTGACGGGGCCTGTGCAGGCTTTCCGTGGACAGTGCACTTTTATGCAAATTAAGCCATTTTAATACCTAAAATGTACATGAAACTGTTGTATGGTGTTTATTGAGCACTGTACTGTAGATTTTATGCAATAAAATAATCTTATTAATAAAATATGACCTATTAATGCATTGTCCACGGAAAGCCTGTGGAGGCCCCGTCAAATAAGTTACAGGTGGTCAAGTGACTCCTGTAACTTATTTGACGGGGCCTGTACAGGCTTTCCGTGGACAGTTTATTTTTGTATACAAATTAAGCCATTTTAATAGCTCCAATGTACAAGAAACTACTTGACGGTGTCTCCTGAGCACTGTACTGTAGGTATTAAGCAATAAAATAATCTTATTAATAAAATATGACTTATTAATGCATTCCAACATCAGAAAGTGACACCTGTAACTTATTTGACGGGGCCTGTACAGGCTTTCCGTGGACAGTTTATTTTTATGCAAATTAAGCCATTTTAATAGCTCCAATGTACATGAAACTACTTGACGGTGTTTCCTGAGCACTGTACTATTGGTATTATGCAATAAAATAATCTTATTAATAAAATATGACCTATTAATGCATTGTCCACGGAAAAACCTATGGAGGCCCCGTCAAATAAGTTACAGGTGGTCAAGTGACACCTGTAACTTATTTGACGGGGCCTGTACAGGCTTTCCGTGGACAGTGCACTTTTGTGCAAATTAAGCCATTTTAATAGCTAAAATGTACATGAAACTGTTGTACGGTGTTTATTGAGCACTGTACTGTAGATTTTATGCAATAAAATAATCTTATTAATAAAATATGACTTATTAATGCATTGTCCACGGAAAGCCTGTGGAGGCCCTGTCAAATAAGTTACAGGTGGTCAAGTGACACCTGTAACTTATTTGACGGGGCCTGTGCAGGCTTTCCGTGGACAGTTTATTTTTATACAAATTAAGCCATTTTAATATCTCCAATGTACATGAAACTACTTGACGGTGTTTCCTGAGCACTGTACTGTAGGTATTATGCAATAAATTAATATTATTAATAAAATATGACTTATTAATTCATTCCAACATCAGAAAGTGACACCTGTAACTTATTTGACGGGGCCTCCACAGGCTTTCCGTGGACAGTGCACTTTTATGCAAATTAAGCCATTTTAATAACTAAAATGTACATGAAACTGTTGTACGGTGTTTATTGAGCACTGTACTGTAGATTTTATGCAATAAAATAATCTTATTAATAAAATATGACCTATTAATGCATTGTCCACGGAAAGCCTGTGGAGGCCCTGTCAAATAAGTTACAGGTGGTCAAGTGACACCTGTAACTTATTTGACGGGGCCTGTACAGGCTTTCCGTGGACAGTTTATTTTTATGCAAATTAAGCCATTTTAATAGCTCCAATGTACATGAAACTACTTGACGGTGTTTCCTGAGCACTGTACTGTAGATTTTATGCAATAAAATAATCTTATTAATAAAATATGACTTATTAATGCATTGTCCACGGAAAGCCTGTGGAGGCCCTGTCAAATAAGTTACAGGTGGTCAAGTGACACCTGTAACTTATTTGACGGGGCCTGTGCAGGCTTTTCGTGGACAGTTTATTTTTATACAAATTAACCCATTTTAATAGCTCCAATGTACATGAAACTACTTGACGGTGTTTCCTGAGCACTGTACTGTAGGTATTATGCAATAAATTAATATTATTAATAAAATATGACTTATTAATTCATTCCAACATCAGAAAGTGACACCTGTAACTTATTTGACGGGGCCTCCACAGGCTTTCCGTGGACAGTGCACTTTTATGCAAATTAAGCCATTTTAATAACTAAAATGTACATGAAACTGTTGTACGGTGTTTATTGAGCACTGTACTGTAGATTTTATGCAATAAAATAATCTTATTAATAAAATATGACCTATTAATGCATTGTCCACGGAAAGCCTGTGGAGGCCCTGTCAAATAAGTTACAGGTGGTCAAGTGACACCTGTAACTTATTTGACGGGGCCTGTACAGGCTTTCCGTGGACAGTTTATTTTTATGCAAATTAAGCCATTTTAATAGCTCCAATGTACATGAAACTACTTGACGGTGTTTCCTGAGCACTGTACTGTAGATTTTATGCAATAAAATAATCTTATTAATAAAATATGACTTATTAATGCATTGTCCACGGAAAGCCTGTGGAGGCCCTGTCAAATAAGTTACAGGTGGTCAAGTGACACCTGTAACTTATTTGACGGGGCCTGTACAGGCTTTCCGTGGACAGTGCACTTTTTATACAAATTAAGCAATTTTAATAGCTGCAATGTATATGAAACTACTTGATGGTGTTTCCTGAGCACTGTACTGTAGGTATTATGCAATAAAATAATCTTATTAATAAAATATGACCTATTAATGCATTGTCCACGGAAAGCCTGTGGAGGCCCTGTCAAATAAGTTACAGGTGGTCAAGTGACACCTGTAACTTATTTGACGGGGCCTGTACAGGCTTTCCGTGGACAGTTAATTTTTATGCAAATTAAGCCATTTTAATAGCTCCAATGTACATGAAACTACTTGACGGTGTTTGCTGAGCACTGTACTGTAGGTATTATGCAATAAAATAATCTTATTAATAAAATATGACTTATTAATGCATTCCAACATCAGAAAGTGACACCTGTAACTTATTTGACGGGGCCTGTACAGGCTTTCCGTGGACAGTTTATTTTTATGCAAATTAAGCCATTTTAATAGCTATTTCCATCTGAAATATATGGTTTATGACAACGATTTATGAAAATGTCCATCTGAAAGAGGGTTAGATCTTAAAAAAAAAAAAAAAAAAAAAAAAAAGTCCAATTCCGGTCGCCCTCAGAATCCGGTCCGGGTTTTGCTCCAATCCAGGATACCGCAGAATCCGGTCGTCCTGAGAATCCAGTCCGGGTTTTGCTCCAATCCAGGATACCGCAGAATCCGTTTGTCCTCGGAATCCGGTCCGGGTTTTGCTCCAATCCAGGAGACCGCAGAATCCGGTTTTCCTCGGAATCCGGTCCGGGTTTTACTCCAATCCAGGATACCGCAGAATCCGGTCGACCTGAGAATCCGGTCCGGGTTTTGCTCCAATCCAGGATACCGCAGAATCCGGTTTTCCTCGGAATCCGGTCCGGGTTTTGCTCCAATACATGATTTATGAAAATGTCCATCTGAAACACATGATTTTTGAAAATTATTTCCTTCTGAAATACATGATTTTTTAAAACAATTTCCAATGTGAAATACATGATTTATGAAAATGTCTATCTGAAACACGATTTAAAAAACAATTCCATCTGAAATACATGATTTATGAAAATGTCAATCTAAAACACTTGATTTAAAAAAATAAATTCCATCTGAAATACATGATTCATGAAAATGTCCATCTGAGACACATGATTTTTGAAAACAATTTCCATCTGAAATATATGGTTTATGACAACGATTTCTGAAAATATCCATCTGAAACAAGGTTAGAGCTTAAAAAAAAAAAAAAAAAAAGTCCAATTCCGGTCGCCCTCAGAATCCGGTCCGGGTTTTGCTCCAATCCAGGACACCGCAGAATCCGGTCGTCCTGAGAATCCAGTCCGGGTTTTGCTCCAATCCAGGATACCGCAGAATCCGTTTGTCCTCGGAATCCGGTCCGGGTTTTGCTCCAATCCAGGAGACCGCAGAATCCGGTTTTCCTCGGAATCCGGTCCGGGTTTTACTCCAATCCAGGATACCGCAGAATCCGGTCGACCTGAGAATCCGGTCCGGGTTTTGCTCCAATCCAGGATACCGCAGAATCCGGTTTTCCTCGGAATCCGGTCCGGGTTTTGCTCCAATCCAGGAGACCGCAGAATCCGGTTTTCCTCGGAATCCTGTCCGGGTTTTACTCCAATCCAGGATACCGCTGAATCCGGTCGACCTGAGAATCCGGTCCGGGTTTTGCTCCAATCCAAGATACTGCAGAATCCGGTCGTGCTGAGAATCCGGTCCGGGTTTTGCTCCAATCCAGGATACCGCAGAATCCGGTCGTCCTGAGAATCCGGTCCGGGTTTTGCTCCAATCCAGGATACCGCAGAATCCGGTGGACCTGAGAATCCGGTCCGGGTTTTGCTCCAATCCAGGATTCCGCAGAATCCGGTCGTCCTGAGAATCCGGTCCGGGATTTTGCTCCAATACATGATTTATGAAAATGTCCATCTGAAACACATGATTTTTGAAAATTATTTCCTTCTGAAATACATGATTTTTTAAAACAATTTCCAATGTAAAATACATGATTTATGAAAATGTCCATCTGAAACACGATTTAAAAAAAAATTCCATCTGAAATACATGATTTATGAAAATGTCAATCTAAAACACTTGATTTAAAAAAAAAAATCCATCTGAAATACATGATTCATGAAAATGTCCATCTGAGACACATGATTTTTGAAAACAATTTCCATCTGAAATATATGGTTTATGACAACGATTTATGAAAATGTCCATCTGAAAGAGGGTTAGATCTTAAAAAAAAAAAAAAAAAGTCCAATTCCGGTCGCCCTCAGAATCCGGTCCGGGTTTTGCTCCAATCCAGGATACCGCAGAATCCGGTCGTCCTGAGAATCCAGTCCGGGTTTTGCTCCAATCCAGGATACCGCAGAATCCGTTTGTCCTCGGAATCCGGTCCGGGTTTTGCTCCAATCCAGGAGACCGCAGAATCCGGTTTTCCTCGGAATCCGGTCCGGCTTTTACTCCAATCCAGGATACCGCAGAATCCGGTCGACCTGAGAATCCGGTCCGGGTTTTGCTCCAATCCAGGATACCGCAGAATCCGGTTTTCCTCGGAATCCGGTCCGGGTTTTGCTCCAATACATGATTTATGAAAATGTCCATCTGAAACACATGATTTTTGAAAATTATTTCCTTCTGAAATACATGATTTTTTAAAACAATTTCCAATGTGAAATACATGATTTATGAAAATGTCCATCTGAAACACGATTTAAAAAACAATTCCATCTGAAATACATGATTTATGAAAATGTCAATCTAAAACACTTGATTTAAAAAAATAAATTCCATCTGAAATACATGATTCATGAAAATGTCCATCTGAGACACATGATTTTTGAAAACAATTTCCATCTGAAATATATGGTTTATGACAACGATTTCTGAAAATATCCATCTGAAACAAGGTTAGAGCTTAAAAAAAAAAAAAAAAAAAGTCCAATTCCGGTCGCCCTCAGAATCTGGTCCGGGTTTTGCTCCAATACATGATTTATGAAAATGTCCATCTGAAACACATGATTTTTGAAAATTATTTCCTTCTGAAATACATGATTTTTTAAAACAATTTCCAATGTAAAATACATGATTTATGAAAATGTCCATCTGAAACACGATTTAAAAAAAAATTCCATCTGAAATACATGATTTATGAAAATGTCAATCTAAAACACTTGATTTAAAAAAAAAAAATCCATCTGAAATACGATTCATGAAAATGTCCATCTGAGACACATGATTTTTGAAAACAATTTCCATCTGAAATATATGGTTTATGACAACGATTTATGAAAATGTCCATCTGAAACAGGGTTAGAGCTTAAAAAAAAAAAAAAAAAAAAAAAAAAAAAGTCCAATTACGGTCGCCCTCAGAATCCGGTCCGGGTTTTGCTCCAATCCAGGATACCGCAGAATCCGTTTGTCCTCGGAATCCGGTCCGGGTTTTGCTCCAATCCAGGAGACCGCAGAATCCGGTTTTCCTCGGGATCCGGTCCGGGTTTTACTCCAATCCAGGATACCGCAGAATCCGGTCGACCTGAGAATCCGGTCCGGGTTTTGCTCCAATCCAGGATACCGCAGAATCCGGTTTTCCTCGGAATCCGGTCCGGGTTTTACTCCAATCCAGGATACCGCAGAATCCGGTCGACCTGAGAATCCAGTCCGGATTTTGCTCCAATCCAGGAGACCGCAGAATCCGGTTTTCCTCGGAATCCTGTCCGGGTTTTACTCCAATCCAGGATACCGCTGAATCCGGTCGACCTGAGAATCCGGTCCGGGTTTTGCTCCAATCCAAGATACTGCAGAATCCGGTCGTCCTGAGAATCCGGTCCGGGTTTTGCTCCAATCCAGGATACCGCAGAATCCGGTCGTCCTGAGAATCCGGTCCGGGTTTTGCTCCAATCCAGGATACCGCAGAATCCGGTGGACCTGAGAATCCGGTCCGGGTTTTGCTCCAATCCAGGATTCCGCAGAATCCGGTCGTCCTGAGAATCCGGTCCGGGATTTTGCTCCAATACATGATTTATGAAAATGTCCATCTGAAACACATGATTTTTGAAAATTATTTCCTTCTGAAATACATGATTTTTTAAAACAATTTCCAATGTAAAATACATGATTTATGAAAATGTCCATCTGAAACACGATTTAAAAAAAAATTCCATCTGAAATACATGATTTATGAAAATGTCAATCTAAAACACTTGATTTAAAAAAAAAAATCCATCTGAAATACATGATTCATGAAAATGTCCATCTGAGACACATGATTTTTGAAAACAATTTCCATCTGAAATATATGGTTTATGACAACGATTTATGAAAATGTCCATCTGAAAGAGGGTTAGATCTTAAAAAAAAAAAAAAAAAGTCCAATTCCGGTCGCCCTCAGAATCCGGTCCGGGTTTTGCTCCAATCCAGGATACCGCAGAATCCGGTCGTCCTGAGAATCCAGTCCGGGTTTTGCTCCAATCCAGGATACCGCAGAATCCGTTTGTCCTCGGAATCCGGTCCGGGTTTTGCTCCAATCCAGGAGACCGCAGAATCCGGTTTTCCTCGGAATCCGGTCCGGGTTTTACTCCAATCCAGGATACCGCAGAATCCGGTCGACCTGAGAATCCGGTCCGGGTTTTGCTCCAATCCAGGATACCGCAGAATCCGGTTTTCCTCGGAATCCGGTCCGGGTTTTGCTCCAATACATGATTTATGAAAATGTCCATCTGAAACACATGATTTTTGAAAATTATTTCCTTCTGAAATACATGATTTTTTAAAACAATTTCCAATGTGAAATACATGATTTATGAAAATGTCTATCTGAAACACGATTTAAAAAACAATTCCATCTGAAATACATGATTTATGAAAATGTCAATCTAAAACACTTGATTTAAAAAAATAAATTCCATCTGAAATACATGATTCATGAAAATGTCCATCTGAGACACATGATTTTTGAAAACAATTTCCATCTGAAATATATGGTTTATGACAACGATTTCTGAAAATATCCATCTGAAACAAGGTTAGAGCTTAAAAAAAAAAAAAAAAAAAGTCCAATTCCGGTCGCCCTCAGAATCCGGTCCGGGTTTTGCTCCAATCCAGGACACCGCAGAATCCGGTCGTCCTGAGAATCCAGTCCGGGTTTTGCTCCAATCCAGGATACCGCAGAATCCGTTTGTCCTCGGAATCCGGTCCGGGTTTTGCTCCAATCCAGGAGACCGCAGAATCGGTTTTCCTCGGAATCCGGTCCGGGTTTTACTCCAATCCAGGATACCGCAGAATCCGGTCGACCTGAGAATCCGGTCCGGGTTTTGCTCCAATCCAGGATACCGCAGAATCCGGTTTTCCTCGGAATCCGGTCCGGGTTTTGCTCCAATCCAGGAGACCGCAGAATCCGGTTTTCCTCGGAATCCTGTCCGGGTTTTACTCCAATCCAGGATACCGCTGAATCCGGTCGACCTGAGAATCCGGTCCGGGTTTTGCTCCAATCCAAGATACTGCAGAATCCGGTCGTCCTGAGAATCCGGTCCGGGTTTTGCTCCAATCCAGGATACCGCAGAATCCGGTCGTCCTGAGAATCCGGTCCGGGTTTTGCTCCAATCCAGGATACCGCAGAATCCGGTGGACCTGAGAATCCGGTCCGGGTTTTGCTCCAATCCAGGATTCCGCAGAATCCGGTCGTCCTGAGAATCCGGTCCGGGATTTTGCTCCAATACATGATTTATGAAAATGTCCATCTGAAACACATGATTTTTGAAAATTATTTCCTTCTGAAATACATGATTTTTTAAAACAATTTCCAATGTAAAATACATGATTTATGAAAATGTCCATCTGAAACACGATTTAAAAAAAAATTCCATCTGAAATACATGATTTATGAAAATGTCAATCTAAAACACTTGATTTAAAAAAAAAAATCCATCTGAAATACATGATTCATGAAAATGTCCATCTGAGACACATGATTTTTGAAAACAATTTCCATCTGAAATATATGGTTTATGACAACGATTTATGAAAATGTCCATCTGAAAGAGGGTTAGATCTTAAAAAAAAAAAAAAAAAGTCCAATTCCGGTCGCCCTCAGAATCCGGTCCGGGTTTTGCTCCAATCCAGGATACCGCAGAATCCGGTCGTCCTGAGAATCCAGTCCGGGTTTTGCTCCAATCCAGGATACCGCAGAATCCGTTTGTCCTCGGAATCCGGTCCGGGTTTTGCTCCAATCCAGGAGACCGCAGAATCCGGTTTTCCTCGGAATCCGGTCCGGCTTTTACTCCAATCCAGGATACCGCAGAATCCGGTCGACCTGAGAATCCGGTCCGGGTTTTGCTCCAATCCAGGATACCGCAGAATCCGGTTTTCCTCGGAATCCGGTCCGGGTTTTGCTCCAATACATGATTTATGAAAATGTCCATCTGAAACACATGATTTTTGAAAATTATTTCCTTCTGAAATACATGATTTTTTAAAACAATTTCCAATGTGAAATACATGATTTATGAAAATGTCCATCTGAAACACGATTTAAAAAACAATTCCATCTGAAATACATGATTTATGAAAATGTCAATCTAAAACACTTGATTTAAAAAAATAAATTCCATCTGAAATACATGATTCATGAAAATGTCCATCTGAGACACATGATTTTTGAAAACAATTTCCATCTGAAATATATGGTTTATGACAACGATTTCTGAAAATATCCATCTGAAACAAGGTTAGAGCTTAAAAAAAAAAAAAAAAAAAGTCCAATTCCGGTCGCCCTCAGAATCTGGTCCGGGTTTTGCTCCAATACATGATTTATGAAAATGTCCATCTGAAACACATGATTTTTGAAAATTATTTCCTTCTGAAATACATGATTTTTTAAAACAATTTCCAATGTAAAATACATGATTTATGAAAATGTCCATCTGAAACACGATTTAAAAAAAAATTCCATCTGAAATACATGATTTATGAAAATGTCAATCTAAAACACTTGATTTAAAAAAAAAAAATCCATCTGAAATACGATTCATGAAAATGTCCATCTGAGACACATGATTTTTGAAAACAATTTCCATCTGAAATATATGGTTTATGACAACGATTTATGAAAATGTCCATCTGAAACAGGGTTAGAGCTTAAAAAAAAAAAAAAAAAAAAAAAAAAAAAGTCCAATTACGGTCGCCCTCAGAATCCGGTCCGGGTTTTGCTCCAATCCAGGATACCGCAGAATCCGTTTGTCCTCGGAATCCGGTCCGGGTTTTGCTCCAATCCAGGAGACCGCAGAATCCGGTTTTCCTCGGGATCCGGTCCGGGTTTTACTCCAATCCAGGATACCGCAGAATCCGGTCGACCTGAGAATCCGGTCCGGGTTTTGCTCCAATCCAGGATACCGCAGAATCCGGTTTTCCTCGGAATCCGGTCCGGGTTTTACTCCAATCCAGGATACCGCAGAATCCGGTCGACCTGAGAATCCAGTCCGGATTTTGCTCCAATCCAGGAGACCGCAGAATCCGGTTTTCCTCGGAATCCTGTCCGGGTTTTACTCCAATCCAGGATACCGCTGAATCCGGTCGACCTGAGAATCCGGTCCGGGTTTTGCTCCAATCCAAGATACTGCAGAATCCGGTCGTCCTGAGAATCCGGTCCGGGTTTTGCTCCAATCCAGGATACCGCAGAATCCGGTCGTCCTGAGAATCCGGTCCGGGTTTTGCTCCAATCCAGGATACCGCAGAATCCGGTGGACCTGAGAATCCGGTCCGGGTTTTGCTCCAATCCAGGATTCCGCAGAATCCGGTCGTCCTGAGAATCCGGTCCGGGATTTTGCTCCAATACATGATTTATGAAAATGTCCATCTGAAACACATGATTTTTGAAAATTATTTCCTTCTGAAATACATGATTTTTTAAAACAATTTCCAATGTAAAATACATGATTTATGAAAATGTCCATCTGAAACACGATTTAAAAAAAAATTCCATCTGAAATACATGATTTATGAAAATGTCAATCTAAAACACTTGATTTAAAAAAAAAAATCCATCTGAAATACATGATTCATGAAAATGTCCATCTGAGACACATGATTTTTGAAAACAATTTCCATCTGAAATATATGGTTTATGACAACGATTTATGAAAATGTCCATCTGAAAGAGGGTTAGATCTTAAAAAAAAAAAAAAAAAGTCCAATTCCGGTCGCCCTCAGAATCCGGTCCGGGTTTTGCTCCAATCCAGGATACCGCAGAATCCGGTCGTCCTGAGAATCCAGTCCGGGTTTTGCTCCAATCCAGGATACCGCAGAATCCGTTTGTCCTCGGAATCCGGTCCGGGTTTTGCTCCAATCCAGGAGACCGCAGAATCCGGTTTTCCTCGGAATCCGGTCCGGGTTTTACTCCAATCCAGGATACCGCAGAATCCGGTCGACCTGAGAATCCGGTCCGGGTTTTGCTCCAATCCAGGATACCGCAGAATCCGGTTTTCCTCGGAATCCGGTCCGGGTTTTGCTCCAATACATGATTTATGAAAATGTCCATCTGAAACACATGATTTTTGAAAATTATTTCCTTCTGAAATACATGATTTTTTAAAACAATTTCCAATGTGAAATACATGATTTATGAAAATGTCCATCTGAAACACGATTTAAAAAACAATTCCATCTGAAATACATGATTTATGAAAATGTCAATCTAAAACACTTGATTTAAAAAAATAAATTCCATCTGAAATACATGATTCATGAAAATGTCCATCTGAGACACATGATTTTTGAAAACAATTTCCATCTGAAATATATGGTTTATGACAACGATTTCTGAAAATATCCATCTGAAACAAGGTTAGAGCTTAAAAAAAAAAAAAAAAAAAGTCCAATTCCGGTCGCCCTCAGAATCTGGTCCGGGTTTTGCTCCAATACATGATTTATGAAAATGTCCATCTGAAACACATGATTTTTGAAAATTATTTCCTTCTGAAATACATGATTTTTTAAAACAATTTCCAATGTAAAATACATGATTTATGAAAATGTCCATCTGAAACACGATTTTAAAAAAAATTCCATCTGAAATACATGATTTATGAAAATGTCAATCTAAAACACTTGATTTAAAAAAAAAAAATCCATCTGAAATACGATTCATGAAAATGTCCATCTGAGACACATGATTTTTGAAAACAATTTCCATCTGAAATATATGGTTTATGACAACGATTTATGAAAATGTCCATCTGAAACAGGGTTAGAGCTTAAAAAAAAAAAAAAAAAAAAAAGTCCAATTCCGGTCGCCCTCAGAATCCGGTCCGGGTTTTGCTCCAATCCAGGATACCGCAGAATCCGTTTGTCCTCGGAATCCGGTCCGGGTTTTGCTCCAATCCGGGAGACCGCAGAATCCGGTTTTCCTCGGGATCCGGTCCGGGTTTTACTCCAATCCAGGATACCGCAGAATCCGGTCGACCTGAGAATCCGGTCCGGGTTTTGCTCCAATCCAGGATACCGCAGAATCCGGTTTTCCTCGGAATCCGGTCCGGGTTTTACTCCAATCCAGGATACCGCAGAATCCGGTCGACCTGAGAATCCAGTCCGGATTTTGCTCCAATCCAGGAGACCGCAGAATCCGGTTTTCCTCGGAATCCTGTCCGGGTTTTACTCCAATCCAGGATACCGCTGAATCCGGTCGACCTGAGAATCCGGTCCGGGTTTTGCTCCAATCCAAGATACTGCAGAATCCGGTCGTCCTGAGAATCCGGTCCGGGTTTTGCTCCAATCCAGGATACCGCAGAATCCGGTCGTCCTGAGAATCCGGTCCGGGTTTTGCTCCAATCCAGGATACCGCAGAATCCGGTGGACCTGAGAATCCGGTCCGGGTTTTGCTCCAATCCAGGATTCCGCAGAATCCGGTCGTCCTGAGAATCCGGTCCGGGTTTTGCTCCAATCCAGGAGACCGCAGAATCCGGTTTTCCTCGGAATCCGGTCTGGGTTTTACTCCAATCCAGGATACCGCAGAATCCGGTCGACCTGAGAATCCGGTCCGGGTTTTGCTCCAATCCAGGATACCGCAGAATCCGGTTTTCCTCGGAATCCGGTCCGGGTTTTGCTCCAATACATGATTTATGAAAATGTCCATCTGAAACACATGATTTTTGAAAATTATTTCCTTCTGAAATACATGATTTTTTAAAACAATTTCCAATGTGAAATACATGATTTATGAAAATGTCCATCTGAAACACGATTTAAAAAACAATTCCATCTGAAATACATGATTTATGAAAATGTCAATCTAAAACACTTGATTTAAAAAAATAAATTCCATCTGAAATACATGATTCATGAAAATGTCCATCTGAGACACATGATTTTTGAAAACAATTTCCATCTGAAATATATGGTTTATGACAACGATTTCTGAAAATATCCATCTGAAACAAGGTTAGAGCTTAAAAAAAAAAAAAAAAAAAGTCCAATTCCGGTCGCCCTCAGAATCTGGTCCGGGTTTTGCTCCAATACATGATTTATGAAAATGTCCATCTGAAACACATGATTTTTGAAAATTATTTCCTTCTGAAATACATGATTTTTTAAAACAATTTCCAATGTAAAATACATGATTTATGAAAATGTCCATCTGAAACACGATTTTAAAAAAAATTCCATCTGAAATACATGATTTATGAAAATGTCAATCTAAAACACTTGATTTAAAAAAAAAAATCCATCTGAAATACGATTCATGAAAATGTCCATCTGAGACACATGATTTTTGAAAACAATTTCCATCTGAAATATATGGTTTATGACAACGATTTATGAAAATGTCCATCTGAAACAGGGTTAGAGCTTAAAAAAAAAAAAAAAAAAAAAAAAAAAAAAGTCCAATTCCGGTCGCCCTCAGAATCCGGTCCGGGTTTTGCTCCAATCCAGGATACCGCAGAATCCGTTTGTCCTCGGAATCCGGTCCGGGTTTTGCTCCAATCCAGGAGACCGCAGAATCCGGTTTTCCTCGGGATCCGGTCCGGGTTTTACTCCAATCCAGGATACCGCAGAATCCGGTCGACCTGAGAATCCGGTCCGGGTTTTGCTCCAATCCAGGATACCGCAGAATCCGGTTTTCCTCGGAATCCGGTCCGGGTTTTACTCCAATCCAGGATACCGCAGAATCCGGTCGTCCTGAGAATCCGGTCCGGGTTTTGCTCCAATCCAGGAGACCGCAGAATCCGGTTTTCCTCGGAATCCGGTCCGGGTTTTACTCCAATCCAGGATACCGCAGAATCCGGTGGATTTGAGAATCCGGTCCGGGTTTTGCTCCAATCCAGGATCCGCAGAATACGGTCGTCCTGAGAATCCGGTCCGGGTTTTGCTCCAATACATGATTTATGAAAATGTCCATCTGAAACACATGATTTTTGAAAATTATTTCCTTCTGAAATACATGATTTTTTAAAACAATTTCCAATGTAAAATACATGATTTATGAAAATGTCCATCTGAAACCCGATTTTAAAAAAAATTCCATCTGAAATACATGATTTATGAAAATGTCAATCTAAAACACTTGATTTAAAAAAAAAAAATCCATCTGAAATACATGATTCATGAAAATGTCCATCTGAGACACATGATTTTTGAAAACAATTTCCATCTGAAATATATGGTTTATGACAACGATTTATGAAAATGTCCATCTGAAAGAGGGTTAGATCTTAAAAAAAAAAAAAAAAAAAAAAAAAGTCCAATTCCGGTCGCCCTCAGAATCCGGTCCGGGTTTTGCTCCAATCCAGGATATCGCAGAATCCGGTCGTCCTGAGAATCCAGTCCGGGTTTTGCTCCAATCCAGGATACCGCAGAATCCGTTTGTCCTCGGAATCCGGTCCGGGTTTTGCTCCAATCCAGGAGACCGCAGAATCCGGTTTTCCTCGGAATCCGGTCTGGGTTTTACTCCAATCCAGGATACCGCAGAATCCGGTCGACCTGAGAATCCGGTCCGGGTTTTGCTCCAATCCAGGATACCGCAGAATCCGGTTTTCCTCGGAATCCGGTCCGGGTTTTGCTCCAATACATGATTTATGAAAATGTCCATCTGAAACACATGATTTTTGAAAATTATTTCCTTCTGAAATACATGATTTTTTAAAACAATTTCCAATGTGAAATACATGATTTATGAAAATGTCCATCTGAAACACGATTTAAAAAACAATTCCATCTGAAATACATGATTTATGAAAATGTCAATCTAAAACACTTGATTTAAAAAAATAAATTCCATCTGAAATACATGATTCATGAAAATGTCCATCTGAGACACATGATTTTTGAAAACAATTTCCATCTGAAATATATGGTTTATGACAACGATTTCTGAAAATATCCATCTGAAACAAGGTTAGAGCTTAAAAAAAAAAAAAAAAAAAGTCCAATTCCGGTCGCCCTCAGAATCTGGTCCGGGTTTTGCTCCAATACATGATTTATGAAAATGTCCATCTGAAACACATGATTTTTGAAAATTATTTCCTTCTGAAATACATGATTTTTTAAAACAATTTCCAATGTAAAATACATGATTTATGAAAATGTCCATCTGAAACACGATTTTAAAAAAAATTCCATCTGAAATACATGATTTATGAAAATGTCAATCTAAAACACTTGATTTAAAAAAAAAAAATCCATCTGAAATACGATTCATGAAAATGTCCATCTGAGACACATGATTTTTGAAAACAATTTCCATCTGAAATATATGGTTTATGACAACGATTTATGAAAATGTCCATCTGAAACAGGGTTAGAGCTTAAAAAAAAAAAAAAAAAAAAAAAAAAAAAGTCCAATTCCGGTCGCCCTCAGAATCCGGTCCGGGTTTTGCTCCAATCCAGGATACCGCAGAATCCGTTTGTCCTCGGAATCCGGTCCGGGTTTTGCTCCAATCCAGGAGACCGCAGAATCCGGTTTTCCTCGGGATCCGGTCCGGGTTTTACTCCAATCCAGGATACCGCAGAATCCGGTCGACCTGAGAATCCGGTCCGGGTTTTGCTCCAATCCAGGATACTGCAGAATCCGGTCGTCCTGAGAATCCGGTCCGGGTTTTGCTCCAATACATGATTTATGAAAATGTCCATCTGAAACACATGATTTTTGAAAATTATTTCCTTCTGAAATGCATGATTTTTTAAAACAATTTCCAATGTAAAATACATGATTTATGAAAATGTCCATCTGAAACACGATTTTAAAAAAAATTCCATCTGAAATACATGATTTATGAAAATGTCAATCTAAAACACTTGATTTAAAAAAAAAAAATCCATCTGAAATACATGATTCATGAAAATGTCCATCTGAGACACATGATTTTTGAAAACAATTTCCATCTGAAATATATGGTTTATGACAACGATTTATGAAAATGTCCATCTGAAAGAGGGTTAGATCTTAAAAAAAAAAAAAAAAAAAAAAAAAAGTCCAATTCCGGTCGCCCTCAGAATCCGGTCCGGGTTTTGCTCCAATCCAGGATACCGCAGAATCCGGTCGTCCTGAGAATCCAGTCCGGGTTTTGCTCCAATCCAGGATACCGCAGAATCCGTTTGTCCTCGGAATCCGGTCCGGGTTTTGCTCCAATCCAGGATACCGCAGAATCCGTTTGTCCTCGGAATCCGGTCCGGGTTTTGCTCCAATCCAGGAGACCGCAGAATCCGGTTTTCCTCGGGATCCGGTCCGGGTTTTACTCCAATCCAGGATACCGCAGAATCCGGTCGACCTGAGAATCCAGTCCGGGTTTTGCTCCAATCCAGGATACCGCAGAATCCGTTTGTCCTCGGAATCCGGTCCGGGTTTTGCTCCAATCCAGGAGACCGCAGAATCCGGTTTTCCTCGGAATCCGGTCCGGGTTTTACTCCAATCCAGGATACCGCAGAATCCGGTCGACCTGAGAATCCGGTCCGGATTTTGCTCCAATCCAGGATACTGCAGAATCCGGTCGTCCTGAGAATCCGGTCCGGGTTTTGCTCCAATCCAGGATACCGCAGAATCCGGTTTTCCTCGGAATCCGGTCCGGGTTTTACTCCAATCCAGGATACCGCAGAATCCGGTCGACCTGAGAATCCAGTCCGGATTTTGCTCCAATCCAGGATACCGCAGAATCAATTTGTCCTCGGAATCCGGTCCGGGTTTTGCTCCAATCCAGGAGACCGCAGAATCCGGTTTTCCTCGGAATCCGGTCCGGGTTTTACTCCAATCCAGGATACCGCAGAATCCGGTCGACCTGAGAATCCGGTCCGGATTTTGCTCCAATCCAGGATACTGCAGAATCCGGTCGTCCTGAGAATCCGGTCCGGGTTTTGCTCCAATCCAGGATACCGCAGAATCCGGTTTTCCTCGGAATCCGGTCCGGGTTTTGCTCCAATACATGATTTATGAAAATGTCCATCTGAAACACATGATTTTTGAAAATTATTTCCTTCTGAAATACATGATTTTTTAAAACAATTTCCAATGTGAAATACATGATTTATGAAAATGTCCATCTGAAATACGATTTAAAAAAAAATTCCATCTGAAATACATGATTTATGAAAATGTCAATCTAAAACACTTGATTTAAAAAAATAAATTCCATCTGAAATACATGATTCATGAAAATGTCCATCTGAGACACATGATTTTTGAAAACAATTTCCATCTGAAATATATGGTTTATGACAACGATTTATGAAAATATCCATCTGAAACAAGGTTAGAGCTTAAAAAAAAAAAAAAAAAAAAGTCCAATTCCGGTCGCCCTCAGAATCCGGTCCGGGTTTTGCTCCAATCCAGGACTCCGCAGAATCCGGTCGTCCTGAGAATCCAGTCCGGGTTTTGCTCCAATCCAGGATACCGCAGAATCCGTTTGTCCTCGGAATCCGGTCCGGGTTTTGCTCCAATCCAGGAGACCGCAGAATCCGGTTTTCCTCGGAATCCGGTCCGGGTTTTACTCCAATCCAGGATACCGCAGAATCCGGTCGACCTGAGAATCCGGTCCGGGTTTTGCTCCAATCCAGGATACCGCAGAATCCGGTCGTCCTGAGAATCCGGTCCGGGTTTTGCTCCAATCCAGGAGACCGCAGAATCCGGTTTTCCTCGGAATCCGGTCCGGGTTTTACTCCAATCCAGGATACCGCAGAATCCGGTGGATTTGAGAATCCGGTCCGGGTTTTGCTCCAATCCAGGATCCGCAGAATACGGTCGTCCTGAGAATCCGGTCCGGGTTTTGCTCCAATACATGATTTATGAAAATGTCCATCTGAAACACATGATTTTTGAAAATTATTTCCTTCTGAAATACATGATTTTTTAAAACAATTTCCAATGTAAAATACATGATTTATGAAAATGTCCATCTGAAACACGATTTTAAAAAAAATTCCATCTGAAATACATGATTTATGAAAATGTCAATCTAAAACACTTGATTTAAAAAAAAAAAATCCATCTGAAATACATGATTCATGAAAATGTCCATCTGAGACACATGATTTTTGAAAACAATTTCCATCTGAAATATATGGTTTATGACAACGATTTATGAAAATGTCCATCTGAAAGAGGGTTAGATCTTAAAAAAAAAAAAAAAAAAAAAAAAAAGTCCAATTCCGGTCGCCCTCAGAATCCGGTCCGGGTTTTGCTCCAATCCAGGATATCGCAGAATCCGGTCGTCCTGAGAATCCAGTCCGGGTTTTGCTCCAATCCAGGATACCGCAGAATCCGTTTGTCCTCGGAATCCGGTCCGGGTTTTGCTCCAATCCAGGAGACCGCAGAATCCGGTTTTCCTCGGAATCCGGTCTGGGTTTTACTCCAATCCAGGATACCGCAGAATCCGGTCGACCTGAGAATCCGGTCCGGGTTTTGCTCCAATCCAGGATACCGCAGAATCCGGTTTTCCTCGGAATCCGGTCCGGGTTTTGCTCCAATACATGATTTATGAAAATGTCCATCTGAAACACATGATTTTTGAAAATTATTTCCTTCTGAAATACATGATTTTTTAAAACAATTTCCAATGTGAAATACATGATTTATGAAAATGTCCATCTGAAACACGATTTAAAAAACAATTCCATCTGAAATACATGATTTATGAAAATGTCAATCTAAAACACTTGATTTAAAAAAATAAATTCCATCTGAAATACATGATTCATGAAAATGTCCATCTGAGACACATGATTTTTGAAAACAATTTCCATCTGAAATATATGGTTTATGACAACGATTTCTGAAAATATCCATCTGAAACAAGGTTAGAGCTTAAAAAAAAAAAAAAAAAAAGTCCAATTCCGGTCGCCCTCAGAATCTGGTCCGGGTTTTGCTCCAATACATGATTTATGAAAATGTCCATCTGAAACACATGATTTTTGAAAATTATTTCCTTCTGAAATACATGATTTTTTAAAACAATTTCCAATGTAAAATACATGATTTATGAAAATGTCCATCTGAAACACGATTTAAAAAAAAATTCCATCTGAAATACATGATTTATGAAAATGTCAATCTAAAACACTTGATTTAAAAAAAAAAATCCATCTGAAATACGATTCATGAAAATGTCCATCTGAGACACATGATTTTTGAAAACAATTTCCATCTGAAATATATGGTTTATGACAACGATTTATGAAAATGTCCATCTGAAACAGGGTTAGAGCTTAAAAAAAAAAAAAAAAAAAAAAAAAAAAAGTCCAATTCCGGTCGCCCTCAGAATCCGGTCCGGGTTTTGCTCCAATCCAGGATACCGCAGAATCCGTTTGTCCTCGGAATCCGGTCCGGGTTTTGCTCCAATCCAGGAGACCGCAGAATCCGGTTTTCCTCGGGATCCGGTCCGGGTTTTACTCCAATCCAGGATACCGCAGAATCCGGTCGACCTGAGAATCCGGTCCGGGTTTTGCTCCAATCCAGGATACCGCAGAATCCGGTTTTCCTCGGAATCCGGTCCGGGTTTTACTCCAATCCAGGATACCGCAGAATCCGGTCGACCTGAGAATCCAGTCCGGATTTTGCTCCAATCCAGGATACCGCAGAATCCGTTTGTCCTCGGAATCCGGTCCGGGTTTTGCTCCAATCCAGGAGACCGCAGAATCCGGTTTTCCTCGGAATCCGGTCCGGGTTTTACTCCAATCCAGGATACCGCAGAATCCGGTCGACCTGAGAATCCGGTCCGGATTTTGCTCCAATCCAGGATACTGCAGAATCCGGTCGTCCTGAGAATCCGGTCCGGGTTTTGCTCCAATCCAGGATACCGCAGAATCCGGTTTTCCTCGGAATCCGGTCCGGGTTTTACTCCAATCCAGGATACCGCAGAATCCGGTCGACCTGAGAATCCAGTCCGGATTTTGCTCCAATCCAGGATACCGCAGAATCAATTTGTCCTCGGAATCCGGTCCGGGTTTTGCTCCAATCCAGGAGACCGCAGAATCCGGTTTTCCTCGGAATCCGGTCCGGGTTTTACTCCAATCCAGGATACCGCAGAATCCGGTCGACCTGAGAATCCGGTCCGGATTTTGCTCCAATCCAGGATACTGCAGAATCCGGTCGTCCTGAGAATCCGGTCCGGGTTTTGCTCCAATCCAGGATACCGCAGAATCCGGTTTTCCTCGGAATCCGGTCCGGGTTTTGCTCCAATACATGATTTATGAAAATGTCCATCTGAAACACATGATTTTTGAAAATTATTTCCTTCTGAAATACATGATTTTTTAAAACAATTTCCAATGTGAAATACATGATTTATGAAAATGTCCATCTGAAATACGATTTAAAAAAAAATTCCATCTGAAATACATGATTTATGAAAATGTCAATCTAAAACACTTGATTTAAAAAAAAAAATTCCATCTGAAATACATGATTCATGAAAATGTCCATCTGAGACACATGATTTTTGAAAACAATTTCCATCTGAAATATATGGTTTATGACAACGATTTATGAAAATATCCATCTGAAACAAGGTTAGAGCTTAAAAAAAAAAAAAAAAAAAGTCCAATTCCGGTCGCCCTCAGAATCCGGTCCGGGTTTTGCTCCAATCCAGGACACCGCAGAATCCGGTCGTCCTGAGAATCCAGTCCGGGTTTTGCTCCAATCCAGGATACCGCAGAATCCGTTTGTCCTCGGAATCCGGTCCGGGTTTTGCTCCAATCCAGGAGACCGCAGAATCCGGTTTTCCTCGGAATCCGGTCCGGGTTTTACTCCAATCCAGGATACCGCAGAATCCGGTCGACCTGAGAATCCGGTCCGGGTTTTGCTCCAATCCAGGATACCGCAGAATCCGGTCGTCCTGAGAATCCGGTCCGGGTTTTGCTCCAATCCAGGAGACCGCAGAATCCGGTTTTCCTCGGAATCCGGTCCGGGTTTTACTCCAATCCAGGATACCGCAGAATCCGGTGGATTTGAGAATCCGGTCCGGGTTTTGCTCCAATCCAGGATCCGCAGAATCCGGTCGTCCTGAGAATCCGGTCCGGGTTTTGCTCCAATACATGATTTATGAAAATGTCCATCTGAAACACATGATTTTTGAAAATTATTTCCTTCTGAAATACATGATTTTTTAAAACAATTTCCAATGTAAAATACATGATTTATGAAAATGTCCATCTGAAACACGATTTTAAAAAAAATTCCATCTGAAATACATGATTTATGAAAATGTCAATCTAAAACACTTGATTTAAAAAAAAAAAATCCATCTGAAATACATGATTCATGAAAATGTCCATCTGAGACACATGATTTTTGAAAACAATTTCCATCTGAAATATATGGTTTATGACAACGATTTATGAAAATGTCCATCTGAAAGAGGGTTAGATCTTAAAAAAAAAAAAAAAAAAAAAAAAAAGTCCAATTCCGGTCGCCCTCAGAATCCGGTCCGGGTTTTGCTCCAATCCAGGATACCGCAGAATCCGGTCGTCCTGAGAATCCAGTCCGGGTTTTGCTCCAATCCAGGATACCGCAGAATCCGTTTGTCCTCGGAATCCGGTCCGGGTTTTGCTCCAATCCAGGAGACCGCAGAATCCGGTTTTCCTCGGAATCCGGTCTGGGTTTTACTCCAATCCAGGATACCGCAGAATCCGGTCGACCTGAGAATCCGGTCCGGGTTTTGCTCCAATCCAGGATACCGCAGAATCCGGTTTTCCTCGGAATCCGGTCCGGGTTTTGCTCCAATACATGATTTATGAAAATGTCCATCTGAAACACATGATTTTTGAAAATTATTTCCTTCTGAAATACATGATTTTTTAAAACAATTTCCAATGTGAAATACATGATTTATGAAAATGTCCATCTGAAACACGATTTAAAAAACAATTCCATCTGAAATACATGATTTATGAAAATGTCAATCTAAAACACTTGATTTAAAAAAATAAATTCCATCTGAAATACATGATTCATGAAAATGTCCATCTGAGACACATGATTTTTGAAAACAATTTCCATCTGAAATATATGGTTTATGACAACGATTTATGAAAATATCCATCTGAAACAAGGTTAGAGCTTAAAAAAAAAAAAAAAAAAAGTCCAATTCCGGTCGCCCTCAGAATCTGGTCCGGGTTTTGCTCCAATACATGATTTATGAAAATGTCCATCTGAAACACATGATTTTTGAAAATTATTTCCTTCTGAAATACATGATTTTTTAAAACAATTTCCAATGTAAATACATGATTTATGAAAATGTCCATCTGAAACACGATTTAAAAAAAAATTCCATCTGAAATACATGATTTATCAAAATGTCAATCTAAAACACTTGATTTAAAAAAAAAAAATCCATCTGAAATACGATTCATGAAAATATCCATCTGAGACACATGATTTTTGAAAACAATTTCCATCTGAAATATATGGTTTATGACAACGATTTATGAAAATGTCCATCTGAAACAGGGTTAAAGCTTAAAAAAAAAAAAAAAAAAAAAAAAAAAAAAAAAGTCCAATTCCGGTCGCCCTCAGAATCCGGTCCGGGTTTTGCTCCAATCCAGGATACCGCAGAATCCGGTCGTCCTGAGAATCCAGTCCGGGTTTTGCTCCAATCCAGGATACCGCAGAATCCGTTTGTCCTCGGAATCCGGTCCGGGTTTTGCTCCAATCCAGGAGACCGCAGAATCCGGTTTTCCTCGGAATCCGGTCCGGGTTTTACTCCAATCCAGGATACCGCAGAATCCGGTCGACCTGAGAATCCGGTCCGGGTTTTGCTCCAATCCAGGATACCGCAGAATCCGGTTTTCCTCGGAATCCGGTCCGGGTTTTGCTCCAATACATGATTTATGAAAATGTCCATCTGAAACACATGATTTTTGAAAATTATTTCCTTCTGAAATACATGATTTTTTAAAACAATTTCCAATGTGAAATACATGATTTATGAAAATGTCCATCTGAAACACGATTTAAAAAACAATTCCATCTGAAATACATGATTTATGAAAATGTCAATCTAAAACACTTGATTTAAAAAAATAAATTCCATCTGAAATACATGATTCATGAAAATGTCCATCTGAGACACATGATTTTTGAAAACAATTTCCATCTGAAATATATGGTTTATGACAACGATTTCTGAAAATATCCATCTGAAACCAGGTTAGAGCTTAAAAAAAAAAAAAAAAAAAGTCCAATTCCGGTCGCCCTCAGAATCTGGTCCGGGTTTTGCTCCAATACATGATTTATGAAAATGTCCATCTGAAACACATGATTTTTGAAAATTATTTCCTTCTGAAATACATGATTTTTTAAAACAATTTCCAATGTAAAATACATGATTTATGAAAATGTCCATCTGAAACACGATTTTAAAAAAAATTCCATCTGAAATACATGATTTATGAAAATGTCAATCTAAAACACTTGATTTAAAAAAAAAAAATCCATCTGAAATACATGATTCATGAAAATGTCCATCTGAGACACATGATTTTTGAAAACAATTTCCATCTGAAATATATGGTTTATGACAACGATTTATGAAAATGTCCATCTGAAAGAGGGTTAGATCTTAAAAAAAAAAAAAAAAAAAAAAAAAAGTCCAATTCCGGTCGCCCTCAGAATCCGGTCCGGGTTTTGCTCCAATCCAGGATACCGCAGAATCCGGTCGTCCTGAGAATCCAGTCCGGGTTTTGCTCCAATCCAGGATACCGCAGAATCCGTTTGTCCTCGGAATCCGGTCCGGGTTTTGCTCCAATCCAGGAGACCGCAGAATCCGGTTTTCCTCGGAATCCGGTCTGGGTTTTACTCCAATCCAGGATACCGCAGAATCCGGTCGACCTGAGAATCCGGTCCGGGTTTTGCTCCAATCCAGGATACCGCAGAATCCGGTTTTCCTCGGAATCCGGTCCGGGTTTTGCTCCAATACATGATTTATGAAAATGTCCATCTGAAACACATGATTTTTGAAAATTATTTCCTTCTGAAATACATGATTTTTTAAAACAATTTCCAATGTGAAATACATGATTTATGAAAATGTCCATCTGAAACACGATTTAAAAAACAATTCCATCTGAAATACATGATTTATGAAAATGTCAATCTAAAACACTTGATTTAAAAAAATAAATTCCATCTGAAATACATGATTCATGAAAATGTCCATCTGAGACACATGATTTTTGAAAACAATTTCCATCTGAAATATATGGTTTATGACAACGATTTATGAAAATATCCATCTGAAACAAGGTTAGAGCTTAAAAAAAAAAAAAAAAAAAGTCCAATTCCGGTCGCCCTCAGAATCTGGTCCGGGTTTTGCTCCAATACATGATTTATGAAAATGTCCATCTGAAACACATGATTTTTGAAAATTATTTCCTTCTGAAATACATGATTTTTTAAAACAATTTCCAATGTAAATACATGATTTATGAAAATGTCCATCTGAAACACGATTTTAAAAAAAATTCCATCTGAAATACATGATTTATCAAAATGTCAATCTAAAACACTTGATTTAAAAAAAAAAAATCCATCTGAAATACGATTCATGAAAATATCCATCTGAGACACATGATTTTTGAAAACAATTTCCATCTGAAATATATGGTTTATGACAACGATTTATGAAAATGTCCATCTGAAACAGGGTTAAAGCTTAAAAAAAAAAAAAAAAAAAAAAAAAAAAAAAAAGTCCAATTCCGGTCGCCCTCAGAATCCGGTCCGGGTTTTGCTCCAATCCAGGATACCGCAGAATCCGGTCGTCCTGAGAATCCAGTCCGGGTTTTGCTCCAATCCAGGATACCGCAGAATCCGTTTGTCCTCGGAATCCGGTCCGGGTTTTGCTCCAATCCAGGAGACCGCAGAATCCGGTTTTCCTCGGAATCCGGTCCGGGTTTTACTCCAATCCAGGATACCGCAGAATCCGGTCGACCTGAGAATCCGGTCCGGGTTTTGCTCCAATCCAGGATACCGCAGAATCCGGTTTTCCTCGGAATCCGGTCCGGGTTTTGCTCCAATACATGATTTATGAAAATGTCCATCTGAAACACATGATTTTTGAAAATTATTTCCTTCTGAAATACATGATTTTTTAAAACAATTTCCAATGTAAATACATGATTTATGAAAATGTCCATCTGAAACACGATTTTAAAAAAAATTCCATCTGAAATACATGATTTATCAAAATGTCAATCTAAAACACTTGATTTAAAAAAAAAAAATCCATCTGAAATACGATTCATGAAAATATCCATCTGAGACACATGATTTTTGAAAACAATTTCCATCTGAAATATATGGTTTATGACAACGATTTATGAAAATGTCCATCTGAAACAGGGTTAAAGCTTAAAAAAAAAAAAAAAAAAAAAAAAAAAAAAAAGTCCAATTCCGGTCGCCCTCAGAATCCGGTCCGGGTTTTGCTCCAATCCAGGATACCGCAGAATCCGGTCGTCCTGAGAATCCAGTCCGGGTTTTGCTCCAATCCAGGATACCGCAGAATCCGTTTGTCCTCGGAATCCGGTCCGGGTTTTGCTCCAATCCAGGAGACCGCAGAATCCGGTTTTCCTCGGAATCCGGTCCGGGTTTTACTCCAATCCAGGATACCGCAGAATCCGGTCGACCTGAGAATCCGGTCCGGGTTTTGCTCCAATCCAGGATACCGCAGAATCCGGTTTTCCTCGGAATCCGGTCCGGGTTTTGCTCCAATACATGATTTATGAAAATGTCCATCTGAAACACATGATTTTTGAAAATTATTTCCTTCTGAAATACATGATTTTTTAAAACAATTTCCAATGTGAAATACATGATTTATGAAAATGTCCATCTGAAACACGATTTAAAAAACAATTCCATCTGAAATACATGATTTATGAAAATGTCAATCTAAAACACTTGATTTAAAAAAATAAATTCCATCTGAAATACATGATTCATGAAAATGTCCATCTGAGACACATGATTTTTGAAAACAATTTCCATCTGAAATATATGGTTTATGACAACGATTTCTGAAAATATCCATCTGAAACAAGGTTAGAGCTTAAAAAAAAAAAAAAAAAAAGTCCAATTCCGGTCGCCCTCAGAATCTGGTCCGGGTTTTGCTCCAATACATGATTTATGAAAATGTCCATCTGAAACACATGATTTTTGAAAATTATTTCCTTCTGAAATACATGATTTTTTAAAACAATTTCCAATGTAAAATACATGATTTATGAAAATGTCCATCTGAAACACGATTTTAAAAAAAATTCCATCTGAAATACATGATTTATGAAAATGTCAATCTAAAACACTTGATTTAAAAAAAAAAAATCCATCTGAAATACATGATTCATGAAAATGTCCATCTGAGACACATGATTTTTGAAAACAATTTCCATCTGAAATATATGGTTTATGACAACGATTTATGAAAATGTCCATCTGAAAGAGGGTTAGATCTTAAAAAAAAAAAAAAAAAAAAAAAAAAGTCCAATTCCGGTCGCCCTCAGAATCCGGTCCGGGTTTTGCTCCAATCCAGGATACCGCAGAATCCGGTCGTCCTGAGAATCCAGTCCGGGTTTTGCTCCAATCCAGGATACCGCAGAATCCGTTTGTCCTCGGAATCCGGTCCGGGTTTTGCTCCAATCCAGGAGACCGCAGAATCCGGTTTTCCTCGGAATCCGGTCTGGGTTTTACTCCAATCCAGGATACCGCAGAATCCGGTCGACCTGAGAATCCGGTCCGGGTTTTGCTCCAATCCAGGATACCGCAGAATCCGGTTTTCCTCGGAATCCGGTCCGGGTTTTGCTCCAATACATGATTTATGAAAATGTCCATCTGAAACACATGATTTTTGAAAATTATTTCCTTCTGAAATACATGATTTTTTAAAACAATTTCCAATGTGAAATACATGATTTATGAAAATGTCCATCTGAAACACGATTTAAAAAACAATTCCATCTGAAATACATGATTTATGAAAATGTCAATCTAAAACACTTGATTTAAAAAAATAAATTCCATCTGAAATACATGATTCATGAAAATGTCCATCTGAGACACATGATTTTTGAAAACAATTTCCATCTGAAATATATGGTTTATGACAACGATTTATGAAAATATCCATCTGAAACAAGGTTAGAGCTTAAAAAAAAAAAAAAAAAAAGTCCAATTCCGGTCGCCCTCAGAATCTGGTCCGGGTTTTGCTCCAATACATGATTTATGAAAATGTCCATCTGAAACACATGATTTTTGAAAATTATTTCCTTCTGAAATACATGATTTTTTAAAACAATTTCCAATGTAAATACATGATTTATGAAAATGTCCATCTGAAACACGATTTTAAAAAAAATTCCATCTGAAATACATGATTTATCAAAATGTCAATCTAAAACACTTGATTTAAAAAAAAAAAATCCATCTGAAATACGATTCATGAAAATATCCATCTGAGACACATGATTTTTGAAAACAATTTCCATCTGAAATATATGGTTTATGACAACGATTTATGAAAATGTCCATCTGAAACAGGGTTAAAGCTTAAAAAAAAAAAAAAAAAAAAAAAAAAAAAAAAAGTCCAATTCCGGTCGCCCTCAGAATCCGGTCCGGGTTTTGCTCCAATCCAGGATACCGCAGAATCCGGTCGTCCTGAGAATCCAGTCCGGGTTTTGCTCCAATCCAGGATACCGCAGAATCCGTTTGTCCTCGGAATCCGGTCCGGGTTTTGCTCCAATCCAGGAGACCGCAGAATCCGGTTTTCCTCGGAATCCGGTCCGGGTTTTACTCCAATCCAGGATACCGCAGAATCCGGTCGACCTGAGAATCCGGTCCGGGTTTTGCTCCAATCCAGGATACCGCAGAATCCGGTTTTCCTCGGAATCCGGTCCGGGTTTTGCTCCAATACATGATTTATGAAAATGTCCATCTGAAACACATGATTTTTGAAAATTATTTCCTTCTGAAATACATGATTTTTTAAAACAATTTCCAATGTGAAATACATGATTTATGAAAATGTCCATCTGAAACACGATTTAAAAAACAATTCCATCTGAAATACATGATTTATGAAAATGTCAATCTAAAACACTTGATTTAAAAAAATAAATTCCATCTGAAATACATGATTCATGAAAATGTCCATCTGAGACACATGATTTTTGAAAACAATTTCCATCTGAAATATATGGTTTATGACAACGATTTCTGAAAATATCCATCTGAAACAAGGTTAGAGCTTAAAAAAAAAAAAAAAAAAAGTCCAATTCCGGTCGCCCTCAGAATCTGGTCCGGGTTTTGCTCCAATACATGATTTATGAAAATGTCCATCTGAAACACATGATTTTTGAAAATTATTTCCTTCTGAAATACATGATTTTTTAAAACAATTTCCAATGTAAAATACATGATTTATGAAAATGTCCATCTGAAACACGATTTTAAAAAAAATTCCATCTGAAATACATGATTTATGAAAATGTCAATCTAAAACACTTGATTTAAAAAAAAAAAATCCATCTGAAATACATGATTCATGAAAATGTCCATCTGAGACACATGATTTTTGAAAACAATTTCCATCTGAAATATATGGTTTATGACAACGATTTATGAAAATGTCCATCTGAAAGAGGGTTAGATCTTAAAAAAAAAAAAAAAAAAAAAAAAAAGTCCAATTCCGGTCGCCCTCAGAATCCGGTCCGGGTTTTGCTCCAATCCAGGATACCGCAGAATCCGGTCGTCCTGAGAATCCAGTCCGGGTTTTGCTCCAATCCAGGATACCGCAGAATCCGTTTGTCCTCGGAATCCGGTCCGGGTTTTGCTCCAATCCAGGAGACCGCAGAATCCGGTTTTCCTCGGAATCCGGTCTGGGTTTTACTCCAATCCAGGATACCGCAGAATCCGGTCGACCTGAGAATCCGGTCCGGGTTTTGCTCCAATCCAGGATACCGCAGAATCCGGTTTTCCTCGGAATCCGGTCCGGGTTTTGCTCCAATACATGATTTATGAAAATGTCCATCTGAAACACATGATTTTTGAAAATTATTTCCTTCTGAAATACATGATTTTTTAAAACAATTTCCAATGTGAAATACATGATTTATGAAAATGTCCATCTGAAACACGATTTAAAAAACAATTCCATCTGAAATACATGATTTATGAAAATGTCAATCTAAAACACTTGATTTAAAAAAATAAATTCCATCTGAAATACATGATTCATGAAAATGTCCATCTGAGACACATGATTTTTGAAAACAATTTCCATCTGAAATATATGGTTTATGACAACGATTTATGAAAATATCCATCTGAAACAAGGTTAGAGCTTAAAAAAAAAAAAAAAAAAAGTCCAATTCCGGTCGCCCTCAGAATCTGGTCCGGGTTTTGCTCCAATACATGATTTATGAAAATGTCCATCTGAAACACATGATTTTTGAAAATTATTTCCTTCTGAAATACATGATTTTTTAAAACAATTTCCAATGTAAATACATGATTTATGAAAATGTCCATCTGAAACACGATTTTAAAAAAAATTCCATCTGAAATACATGATTTATCAAAATGTCAATCTAAAACACTTGATTTAAAAAAAAAAAATCCATCTGAAATACGATTCATGAAAATATCCATCTGAGACACATGATTTTTGAAAACAATTTCCATCTGAAATATATGGTTTATGACAACGATTTATGAAAATGTCCATCTGAAACAGGGTTAAAGCTTAAAAAAAAAAAAAAAAAAAAAAAAAAAAAAAAAAAAGTCCAATTCCGGTCGCCCTCAGAATCCGGTCCGGGTTTTGCTCCAATCCAGGATACCGCAGAATCCGGTCGTCCTGAGAATCCAGTCCGGGTTTTGCTCCAATCCAGGATACCGCAGAATCCGTTTGTCCTCGGAATCCGGTCCGGGTTTTGCTCCAATCCAGGAGACCGCAGAATCCGGTTTTCCTCGGAATCCGGTCCGGGTTTTACTCCAATCCAGGATACCGCAGAATCCGGTCGACTTGAGAATCCGGTCCGGGTTTTGCTCCAATCCAGGATACCGCAGAATCCGGTTTTCCTCGGAATCCGGTCCGGGTTTTGCTCCAATACATGATTTATGAAAATGTCCATCTGAAACACATGATTTTTGAAAATTATTTCCTTCTGAAATACATGATTTTTTAAAACAATTTCCAATGTGAAATACATGATTTATGAAAATGTCCATCTGAAACACGATTTAAAAAACAATTCCATCTGAAATACATGATTTATGAAAATGTCAATCTAAAACACTTGATTTAAAAAAATAAATTCCATCTGAAATACATGATTCATGAAAATGTCCATCTGAGACACATGATTTTTGAAAACAATTTCCATCTGAAATATATGGTTTATGACAACGATTTCTGAAAATATCCATCTGAAACAAGGTTAGAGCTTAAAAAAAAAAAAAAAAAAAGTCCAATTCCGGTCGCCCTCAGAATCTGGTCCGGGTTTTGCTCCAATACATGATTTATGAAAATGTCCATCTGAAACACATGATTTTTGAAAATTATTTCCTTCTGAAATACATGATTTTTTAAAACAATTTCCAATGTAAAATACATGATTTATGAAAATGTCCATCTGAAACACGATTTTAAAAAAAATTCCATCTGAAATACATGATTTATGAAAATGTCAATCTAAAACACTTGATTTAAAAAAAAAAAATCCATCTGAAATACATGATTCATGAAAATGTCCATCTGAGACACATGATTTTTGAAAACAATTTCCATCTGAAATATATGGTTTATGACAACGATTTATGAAAATGTCCATCTGAAAGAGGGTTAGATCTTAAAAAAAAAAAAAAAAAAAAAAAAAAGTCCAATTCCGGTCGCCCTCAGAATCCGGTCCGGGTTTTGCTCCAATCCAGGATACCGCAGAATCCGGTCGTCCTGAGAATCCAGTCCGGGTTTTGCTCCAATCCAGGATACCGCAGAATCCGTTTGTCCTCGGAATCCGGTCCGGGTTTTGCTCCAATCCAGGATACCGCAGAATCCGTTTGTCCTCGGAATCCGGTCCGGGTTTTGCTCCAATCCAGGAGACCGCAGAATCCGGTTTTCCTCGGGATCCGGTCCGGGTTTTACTCCAATCCAGGATACCGCAGAATCCGGTCGACCTGAGAATCCAGTCCGGGTTTTGCTCCAATCCAGGATACCGCAGAATCCGTTTGTCCTCGGAATCCGGTCCGGGTTTTGCTCCAATCCAGGAGACCGCAGAATCCGGTTTTCCTCGGAATCCGGTCCGGGTTTTACTCCAATCCAGGATACCGCAGAATCCGGTCGACCTGAGAATCCGGTCCGGATTTTGCTCCAATCCAGGATACTGCAGAATCCGGTCGTCCTGAGAATCCGGTCCGGGTTTTGCTCCAATCCAGGATACCGCAGAATCCGGTTTTCCTCGGAATCCGGTCCGGGTTTTACTCCAATCCAGGATACCGCAGAATCCGGTCGACCTGAGAATCCAGTCCGGATTTTGCTCCAATCCAGGATACCGCAGAATCAATTTGTCCTCGGAATCCGGTCCGGGTTTTGCTCCAATCCAGGAGACCGCAGAATCCGGTTTTCCTCGGAATCCGGTCCGGGTTTTACTCCAATCCAGGATACCGCAGAATCCGGTCGACCTGAGAATCCGGTCCGGATTTTGCTCCAATCCAGGATACTGCAGAATCCGGTCGTCCTGAGAATCCGGTCCGGGTTTTGCTCCAATCCAGGATACCGCAGAATCCGGTTTTCCTCGGAATCCGGTCCGGGTTTTGCTCCAATACATGATTTATGAAAATGTCCATCTGAAACACATGATTTTTGAAAATTATTTCCTTCTGAAATACATGATTTTTTAAAACAATTTCCAATGTGAAATACATGATTTATGAAAATGTCCATCTGAAATACGATTTAAAAAAAAATTCCATCTGAAATACATGATTTATGAAAATGTCAATCTAAAACACTTGATTTAAAAAAATAAATTCCATCTGAAATACATGATTCATGAAAATGTCCATCTGAGACACATGATTTTTGAAAACAATTTCCATCTGAAATATATGGTTTATGACAACGATTTATGAAAATATCCATCTGAAACAAGGTTAGAGCTTAAAAAAAAAAAAAAAAAAAGTCCAATTCCGGTCGCCCTCAGAATCCGGTCCGGGTTTTGCTCCAATCCAGGACTCCGCAGAATCCGGTCGTCCTGAGAATCCAGTCCGGGTTTTGCTCCAATCCAGGATACCGCAGAATCCGTTTGTCCTCGGAATCCGGTCCGGGTTTTGCTCCAATCCAGGAGACCGCAGAATCCGGTTTTCCTCGGAATCCGGTCCGGGTTTTACTCCAATCCAGGATACCGCAGAATCCGGTCGACCTGAGAATCCGGTCCGGGTTTTGCTCCAATCCAGGATACCGCAGAATCCGGTCGTCCTGAGAATCCGGTCCGGGTTTTGCTCCAATCCAGGAGACCGCAGAATCCGGTTTTCCTCGGAATCCGGTCCGGGTTTTACTCCAATCCAGGATACCGCAGAATCCGGTGGATTTGAGAATCCGGTCCGGGTTTTGCTCCAATCCAGGATCCGCAGAATACGGTCGTCCTGAGAATCCGGTCCGGGTTTTGCTCCAATACATGATTTATGAAAATGTCCATCTGAAACACATGATTTTTGAAAATTATTTCCTTCTGAAATACATGATTTTTTAAAACAATTTCCAATGTAAAATACATGATTTATGAAAATGTCCATCTGAAACACGATTTTAAAAAAAATTCCATCTGAAATACATGATTTATGAAAATGTCAATCTAAAACACTTGATTTAAAAAAAAAAAATCCATCTGAAATACATGATTCATGAAAATGTCCATCTGAGACACATGATTTTTGAAAACAATTTCCATCTGAAATATATGGTTTATGACAACGATTTATGAAAATGTCCATCTGAAAGAGGGTTAGATCTTAAAAAAAAAAAAAAAAAAAAAAAAAAGTCCAATTCCGGTCGCCCTCAGAATCCGGTCCGGGTTTTGCTCCAATCCAGGACTCCGCAGAATCCGGTCGTCCTGAGAATCCAGTCCGGGTTTTGCTCCAATCCAGGATACCGCAGAATCCGTTTGTCCTCGGAATCCGGTCCGGGTTTTGCTCCAATCCAGGAGACCGCAGAATCCGGTTTTCCTCGGAATCCGGTCCGGGTTTTACTCCAATCCAGGATACCGCAGAATCCGGTCGACCTGAGAATCCGGTCCGGGTTTTGCTCCAATCCAGGATACCGCAGAATCCGGTCGTCCTGAGAATCCGGTCCGGGTTTTGCTCCAATCCAGGAGACCGCAGAATCCGGTTTTCCTCGGAATCCGGTCCGGGTTTTACTCCAATCCAGGATACCGCAGAATCCGGTGGATTTGAGAATCCGGTCCGGGTTTTGCTCCAATCCAGGATCCGCAGAATACGGTCGTCCTGAGAATCCGGTCCGGGTTTTGCTCCAATACATGATTTATGAAAATGTCCATCTGAAACACATGATTTTTGAAAATTATTTCCTTCTGAAATACATGATTTTTTAAAACAATTTCCAATGTAAAATACATGATTTATGAAAATGTCCATCTGAAACACGATTTTAAAAAAAATTCCATCTGAAATACATGATTTATGAAAATGTCAATCTAAAACACTTGATTTAAAAAAAAAAAATCCATCTGAAATACATGATTCATGAAAATGTCCATCTGAGACACATGATTTTTGAAAACAATTTCCATCTGAAATATATGGTTTATGACAACGATTTATGAAAATGTCCATCTGAAAGAGGGTTAGATCTTAAAAAAAAAAAAAAAAAAAAAAAAAAGTCCAATTCCGGTCGCCCTCAGAATCCGGTCCGGGTTTTGCTCCAATCCAGGATACCGCAGAATCCGGTCGTCCTGAGAATCCAGTCCGGGTTTTGCTCCAATCCAGGATACCGCAGAATCCGTTTGTCCTCGGAATCCGGTCCGGGTTTTGCTCCAATCCAGGATACCGCAGAATCCGTTTGTCCTCGGAATCCGGTCCGGGTTTTGCTCCAATCCAGGAGACCGCAGAATCCGGTTTTCCTCGGGATCCGGTCCGGGTTTTACTCCAATCCAGGATACCGCAGAATCCGGTCGACCTGAGAATCCAGTCCGGGTTTTGCTCCAATCCAGGATACCGCAGAATCCGTTTGTCCTCGGAATCCGGTCCGGGTTTTGCTCCAATCCAGGAGACCGCAGAATCCGGTTTTCCTCGGAATCCGGTCCGGGTTTTACTCCAATCCAGGATACCGCAGAATCCGGTCGACCTGAGAATCCGGTCCGGATTTTGCTCCAATCCAGGATACTGCAGAATCCGGTCGTCCTGAGAATCCGGTCCGGGTTTTGCTCCAATCCAGGATACCGCAGAATCCGGTTTTCCTCGGAATCCGGTCCGGGTTTTGCTCCAATACATGATTTATGAAAATGTCCATCTGAAACACATGATTTTTGAAAATTATTTCCTTCTGAAATACATGATTTTTTAAAACAATTTCCAATGTGAAATACATGATTTATGAAAATGTCCATCTGAAATACGATTTAAAAAAAAATTCCATCTGAAATACATGATTTATGAAAATGTCAATCTAAAACACTTGATTTAAAAAAATAAATTCCATCTGAAATACATGATTCATGAAAATGTCCATCTGAGACACATGATTTTTGAAAACAATTTCCATCTGAAATATATGGTTTATGACAACGATTTATGAAAATATCCATCTGAAACAAGGTTAGAGCTTAAAAAAAAAAAAAAAAAAAGTCCAATTCCGGTCGCCCTCAGAATCCGGTCCGGGTTTTGCTCCAATCCAGGACTCCGCAGAATCCGGTCGTCCTGAGAATCCAGTCCGGGTTTTGCTCCAATCCAGGATACCGCAGAATCCGTTTGTCCTCGGAATCCGGTCCGGGTTTTGCTCCAATCCAGGAGACCGCAGAATCCGGTTTTCCTCGGAATCCGGTCCGGGTTTTACTCCAATCCAGGATACCGCAGAATCCGGTCGACCTGAGAATCCGGTCCGGGTTTTGCTCCAATCCAGGATACCGCAGAATCCGGTCGTCCTGAGAATCCGGTCCGGGTTTTGCTCCAATCCAGGAGACCGCAGAATCCGGTTTTCCTCGGCATCCGGTCCGGGTTTTACTCCAATCCAGGATACCGCAGAATCCGGTGGATTTGAGAATCCGGTCCGGGTTTTGCTCCAATCCAGGATCCGCAGAATACGGTCGTCCTGAGAATCCGGTCCGGGTTTTGCTCCAATACATGATTTATGAAAATGTCCATCTGAAACACATGATTTTTGAAAATTATTTCCTTCTGAAATACATGATTTTTTAAAACAATTTCCAATGTAAAATACATGATTTATGAAAATGTCCATCTGAAACACGATTTTAAAAAAAATTCCATCTGAAATACATGATTTATGAAAATGTCAATCTAAAACACTTGATTTAAAAAAAAAAAATCCATCTGAAATACATGATTCATGAAAATGTCCATCTGAGACACATGATTTTTGAAAACAATTTCCATCTGAAATATATGGTTTATGACAACGATTTATGAAAATGTCCATCTGAAAGAGGGTTAGATCTTAAAAAAAAAAAAAAAAAAAAAAAAAGTCCAATTCCGGTCGCCCTCAGAATCCGGTCCGGGTTTTGCTCCAATCCAGGATATCGCAGAATCCGGTCGTCCTGAGAATCCAGTCCGGGTTTTGCTCCAATCCAGGATACCGCAGAATCCGTTTGTCCTCGGAATCCGGTCCGGGTTTTGCTCCAATCCAGGAGACCGCAGAATCCGGTTTTCCTCGGAATCCGGTCTGGGTTTTACTCCAATCCAGGATACCGCAGAATCCGGTCGACCTGAGAATCCGGTCCGGGTTTTGCTCCAATCCAGGATACCGCAGAATCCGGTTTTCCTCGGAATCCGGTCCGGGTTTTGCTCCAATACATGATTTATGAAAATGTCCATCTGAAACACATGATTTTTGAAAATTATTTCCTTCTGAAATACATGATTTTTTAAAACAATTTCCAATGTGAAATACATGATTTATGAAAATGTCCATCTGAAACACGATTTAAAAAACAATTCCATCTGAAATACATGATTTATGAAAATGTCAATCTAAAACACTTGATTTAAAAAAATAAATTCCATCTGAAATACATGATTCATGAAAATGTCCATCTGAGACACATGATTTTTGAAAACAATTTCCATCTGAAATATATGGTTTATGACAACGATTTCTGAAAATATCCATCTGAAACAAGGTTAGAGCTTAAAAAAAAAAAAAAAAAAAGTCCAATTCCGGTCGCCCTCAGAATCTGGTCCGGGTTTTGCTCCAATACATGATTTATGAAAATGTCCATCTGAAACACATGATTTTTGAAAATTATTTCCTTCTGAAATACATGATTTTTTAAAACAATTTCCAATGTAAAATACATGATTTATGAAAATGTCCATCTGAAACACGATTTTAAAAAAAATTCCATCTGAAATACATGATTTATGAAAATGTCAATCTAAAACACTTGATTTAAAAAAAAAAATCCATCTGAAATACGATTCATGAAAATGTCCATCTGAGACACATGATTTTTGAAAACAATTTCCATCTGAAATATATGGTTTATGACAACGATTTATGAAAATGTCCATCTGAAACAGGGTTAGAGCTTAAAAAAAAAAAAAAAAAAAAAAAAAAAAAGTCCAATTCCGGTCGCCCTCAGAATCCGGTCCGGGTTTTGCTCCAATCCAGGATACCGCAGAATCCGTTTGTCCTCGGAATCCGGTCCGGGTTTTGCTCCAATCCAGGAGACCGCAGAATCCGGTTTTCCTCGGGATCCGGTCCGGGTTTTACTCCAATCCAGGATACCGCAGAATCCGGTCGACCTGAGAATCCGGTCCGGGTTTTGCTCCAATCCAGGATACCGCAGAATCCGGTTTTCCTCGGAATCCGGTCCGGGTTTTACTCCAATCCAGGATACCGCAGAATCCGGTCGACCTGAGAATCCAGTCCGGATTTTGCTCCAATCCAGGATACCGCAGAATCCGTTTGTCCTCGGAATCCGGTCCGGGTTTTGCTCCAATCCAGGAGACCGCAGAATCCGGTTTTCCTCGGAATCCGGTCCGGGTTTTACTCCAATCCAGGATACCGCAGAATCCGGTCGACCTGAGAATCCGGTCCGGGTTTTGCTCCAATCCAGGATACCGCAGAATCCGGTCGTCCTGAGAATCCGGTCCGGGTTTTGCTCCAATCCAGGAGACCGCAGAATCCGGTTTTCCTCGGAATCCGGTCCGGGTTTTACTCCAATCCAGGATACCGCAGAATCCGGTGGATTTGAGAATCCGGTCCGGGTTTTGCTCCAATCCAGGATCCGCAGAATCCGGTCGTCCTGAGAATCCGGTCCGGGTTTTGCTCCAATACATGATTTATGAAAATGTCCATCTGAAACACATGATTTTTGAAAATTATTTCCTTCTGAAATACATGATTTTTTAAAACAATTTCCAATGTAAAATACATGATTTATGAAAATGTCCATCTGAAACACGATTTAAAAAAAAATTCCATCTGAAATACATGATTTATGAAAATGTCAATCTAAAACACTTGATTTAAAAAAAAAAATTCCATCTGAAATACATGATTCATGAAAATGTCCATCTGAGACACATGATTTTTGAAAACAATTTCCATCTGAAATATATGGTTTATGACAACGATTTATGAAAATGTCCATCTGAAAGAGGGTTAGATCTTAAAAAAAAAAAAAAAAAAAAAAAAAAGTCCAATTCCGGTCGCCCTCAGAATCCGGTCCGGGTTTTGCTCCAATCCAGGACACCGCAGAATCCGGTCGTCCTGAGAATCCAGTCCGGGTTTTGCTCCAATCCAGGATACCGCAGAATCCGTTTGTCCTCGGAATCCGGTCCGGGTTTTGCTCCAATCCAGGAGACCGCAGAATCCGGTTTTCCTCGGAATCCGGTCCGGGTTTTACTCCAATCCAGGATACCGCAGAATCCGGTCGACCTGAGAATCCGGTCCGGGTTTTGCTCCAATCCAGGATACCGCAGAATCCGGTCGTCCTGAGAATCCGGTCCGGGTTTTGCTCCAATCCAGGAGACCGCAGAATCCGGTTTTCCTCGGAATCCGGTCCGGGTTTTACTCCAATCCAGGATACCGCAGAATCCGGTGGATTTGAGAATCCGGTCCGGGTTTTGCTCCAATCCAGGATCCGCAGAATCCGGTCGTCCTGAGAATCCGGTCCGGGTTTTGCTCCAATACATGATTTATGAAAATGTCCATCTGAAACACATGATTTTTGAAAATTATTTCCTTCTGAAATACATGATTTTTTAAAACAATTTCCAATGTAAAATACATGATTTATGAAAATGTCCATCTGAAACACGATTTTAAAAAAAATTCCATCTGAAATACATGATTTATGAAAATGTCAATCTAAAACACTTGATTTAAAAAAAAAAAATCCATCTGAAATACATGATTCATGAAAATGTCCATCTGAGACACATGATTTTTGAAAACAATTTCCATCTGAAATATATGGTTTATGACAACGATTTATGAAAATGTCCATCTGAAAGAGGGTTAGATCTTAAAAAAAAAAAAAAAAAAAAAAAAAAGTCCAATTCCGGTCGCCCTCAGAATCCGGTCCGGGTTTTGCTCCAATCCAGGATACCGCAGAATCCGGTCGTCCTGAGAATCCAGTCCGGGTTTTGCTCCAATCCAGGATACCGCAGAATCCGTTTGTCCTCGGAATCCGGTCCGGGTTTTGCTCCAATCCAGGAGACCGCAGAATCCGGTTTTCCTCGGAATCCGGTCTGGGTTTTACTCCAATCCAGGATACCGCAGAATCCGGTCGACCTGAGAATCCGGTCCGGGTTTTGCTCCAATCCAGGATACCGCAGAATCCGGTTTTCCTCGGAATCCGGTCCGGGTTTTGCTCCAATACATGATTTATGAAAATGTCCATCTGAAACACATGATTTTTGAAAATTATTTCCTTCTGAAATACATGATTTTTTAAAACAATTTCCAATGTGAAATACATGATTTATGAAAATGTCCATCTGAAACACGATTTAAAAAACAATTCCATCTGAAATACATGATTTATGAAAATGTCAATCTAAAACACTTGATTTAAAAAAATAAATTCCATCTGAAATACATGATTCATGAAAATGTCCATCTGAGACACATGATTTTTGAAAACAATTTCCATCTGAAATATATGGTTTATGACAACGATTTATGAAAATATCCATCTGAAACAAGGTTAGAGCTTAAAAAAAAAAAAAAAAAAAGTCCAATTCCGGTCGCCCTCAGAATCTGGTCCGGGTTTTGCTCCAATACATGATTTATGAAAATGTCCATCTGAAACACATGATTTTTGAAAATTATTTCCTTCTGAAATACATGATTTTTTAAAACAATTTCCAATGTAAATACATGATTTATGAAAATGTCCATCTGAAACACGATTTTAAAAAAAATTCCATCTGAAATACATGATTTATCAAAATGTCAATCTAAAACACTTGATTTAAAAAAAAAAAATCCATCTGAAATACGATTCATGAAAATATCCATCTGAGACACATGATTTTTGAAAACAATTTCCATCTGAAATATATGGTTTATGACAACGATTTATGAAAATGTCCATCTGAAACAGGGTTAAAGCTTAAAAAAAAAAAAAAAAAAAAAAAAAAAAAAAAGTCCAATTCCGGTCGCCCTCAGAATCCGGTCCGGGTTTTGCTCCAATCCAGGATACCGCAGAATCCGGTCGTCCTGAGAATCCAGTCCGGGTTTTGCTCCAATCCAGGATACCGCAGAATCCGTTTGTCCTCGGAATCCGGTCCGGGTTTTGCTCCAATCCAGGAGACCGCAGAATCCGGTTTTCCTCGGAATCCGGTCCGGGTTTTACTCCAATCCAGGATACCGCAGAATCCGGTCGACCTGAGAATCCGGTCCGGGTTTTGCTCCAATCCAGGATACCGCAGAATCCGGTTTTCCTCGGAATCCGGTCCGGGTTTTGCTCCAATACATGATTTATGAAAATGTCCATCTGAAACACATGATTTTTGAAAATTATTTCCTTCTGAAATACATGATTTTTTAAAACAATTTCCAATGTGAAATACATGATTTATGAAAATGTCCATCTGAAACACGATTTAAAAAACAATTCCATCTGAAATACATGATTTATGAAAATGTCAATCTAAAACACTTGATTTAAAAAAATAAATTCCATCTGAAATACATGATTCATGAAAATGTCCATCTGAGACACATGATTTTTGAAAACAATTTCCATCTGAAATATATGGTTTATGACAACGATTTCTGAAAATATCCATCTGAAACAAGGTTAGAGCTTAAAAAAAAAAAAAAAAAAAGTCCAATTCCGGTCGCCCTCAGAATCTGGTCCGGGTTTTGCTCCAATACATGATTTATGAAAATGTCCATCTGAAACACATGATTTTTGAAAATTATTTCCTTCTGAAATACATGATTTTTTAAAACAATTTCCAATGTAAAATACATGATTTATGAAAATGTCCATCTGAAACACGATTTTAAAAAAAATTCCATCTGAAATACATGATTTATGAAAATGTCAATCTAAAACACTTGATTAAAAAAAAAAAAATCCATCTGAAATACATGATTCATGAAAATGTCCATCTGAGACACATGATTTTTGAAAACAATTTCCATCTGAAATATATGGTTTATGACAACGATTTATGAAAATGTCCATCTGAAAGAGGGTTAGATCTTAAAAAAAAAAAAAAAAAAAAAAAAAAGTCCAATTCCGGTCGCCCTCAGAATCCGGTCCGGGTTTTGCTCCAATCCAGGATACCGCAGAATCCGGTCGTCCTGAGAATCCAGTCCGGGTTTTGCTCCAATCCAGGATACCGCAGAATCCGTTTGTCCTCGGAATCCGGTCCGGGTTTTGCTCCAATCCAGGAGACCGCAGAATCCGGTTTTCCTCGGAATCCGGTCTGGGTTTTACTCCAATCCAGGATACCGCAGAATCCGGTCGACCTGAGAATCCGGTCCGGGTTTTGCTCCAATCCAGGATACCGCAGAATCCGGTTTTCCTCGGAATCCGGTCCGGGTTTTGCTCCAATACATGATTTATGAAAATGTCCATCTGAAACACATGATTTTTGAAAATTATTTCCTTCTGAAATACATGATTTTTTAAAACAATTTCCAATGTGAAATACATGATTTATGAAAATGTCCATCTGAAACACGATTTAAAAAACAATTCCATCTGAAATACATGATTTATGAAAATGTCAATCTAAAACACTTGATTTAAAAAAATAAATTCCATCTGAAATACATGATTCATGAAAATGTCCATCTGAGACACATGATTTTTGAAAACAATTTCCATCTGAAATATATGGTTTATGACAACGATTTCTGAAAATATCCATCTGAAACAAGGTTAGAGCTTAAAAAAAAAAAAAAAAAAAGTCCAATTCCGGTCGCCCTCAGAATCTGGTCCGGGTTTTGCTCCAATACATGATTTATGAAAATGTCCATCTGAAACACATGATTTTTGAAAATTATTTCCTTCTGAAATACATGATTTTTTAAAACAATTTCCAATGTAAAATACATGATTTATGAAAATGTCCATCTGAAACACGATTTTAAAAAAAATTCCATCTGAAATACATGATTTATGAAAATGTCAATCTAAAACACTTGATTTAAAAAAAAAAAATCCATCTGAAATACGATTCATGAAAATGTCCATCTGAGACACATGATTTTTGAAAACAATTTCCATCTGAAATATATGGTTTATGACAACGATTTATGAAAATGTCCATCTGAAACAGGGTTAGAGCTTAAAAAAAAAAAAAAAAAAAAAAAAAAAAAAGTCCAATTCCGGTCGCCCTCAGAATCCGGTCCGGGTTTTGCTCCAATCCAGGATACCGCAGAATCCGTTTGTCCTCGGAATCCGGTCCGGGTTTTGCTCCAATCCAGGAGACCGCAGAATCCGGTTTTCCTCGGGATCCGGTCCGGGTTTTACTCCAATCCAGGATACCGCAGAATCCGGCCGACCTGAGAATCCGGTCCGGGTTTTGCTCCAATCCAGGATACCGCAGAATCCGGTTTTCCTCGGAATCCGGTCCGGGTTTTACTCCAATCCAGGATACCGCAGAATCCGGTCGACCTGAGAATCCAGTCCGGATTTTGCTCCAATCCAGGATACCGCAGAATCCGTTTGTCCTCGGAATCCGGTCCGGGTTTTGCTCCAATCCAGGAGACCGCAGAATCCGGTTTTCCTCGGAATCCGGTCCGGGTTTTACTCCAATCCAGGATACCGCAGAATCCGGTCGACCTGAGAATCCGGTCCGGATTTTGCTCCAATCCAGGATACTGCAGAATCCGGTCGTCCTGAGAATCCGGTCCGGGTTTTGCTCCAATCCAGGATACCGCAGAATCCGGTTTTCCTCGGAATCCGGTCCGGGTTTTGCTCCAATACATGATTTATGAAAATGTCCATCTGAAACACATGATTTTTGAAAATTATTTCCTTCTGAAATACATGATTTTTTAAAACAATTTCCAATGTGAAATACATGATTTATGAAAATGTCCATCTGAAATACGATTTAAAAAAAAATTCCATCTGAAATACATGATTTATGAAAATGTCAATCTAAAACACTTGATTTAAAAAAATAAATTCCATCTGAAATACATGATTCATGAAAATGTCCATCTGAGACACATGATTTTTGAAAACAATTTCCATCTGAAATATATGGTTTATGACAACGATTTATGAAAATATCCATCTGAAACAAGGTTAGAGCTTAAAAAAAAAAAAAAAAAAAGTCCAATTCCGGTCGCCCTCAGAATCCGGTCCGGGTTTTGCTCCAATCCAGGACACCGCAGAATCCGGTCGTCCTGAGAATCCAGTCCGGGTTTTGCTCCAATCCAGGATACCGCAGAATCCGTTTGTCCTCGGAATCCGGTCCGGGTTTTGCTCCAATCCAGGAGACCGCAGAATCCGGTTTTCCTCGGAATCCGGTCCGGGTTTTACTCCAATCCAGGATACCGCAGAATCCGGTCGACCTGAGAATCCGGTCCGGGTTTTGCTCCAATCCAGGATACCGCAGAATCCGGTCGTCCTGAGAATCCGGTCCGGGTTTTGCTCCAATCCAGGAGACCGCAGAATCCGGTTTTCCTCGGAATCCGGTCCGGGTTTTACTCCAATCCAGGATACCGCAGAATCCGGTGGATTTGAGAATCCGGTCCGGGTTTTGCTCCAATCCAGGATCCGCAGAATCCGGTCGTCCTGAGAATCCGGTCCGGGTTTTGCTCCAATACATGATTTATGAAAATGTCCATCTGAAACACATGATTTTTGAAAATTATTTCCTTCTGAAATACATGATTTTTTAAAACAATTTCCAATGTAAAATACATGATTTATGAAAATGTCCATCTGAAACACGATTTTAAAAAAAATTCCATCTGAAATACATGATTTATGAAAATGTCAATCTAAAACACTTGATTTAAAAAAAAAAAATCCATCTGAAATACATGATTCATGAAAATGTCCATCTGAGACACATGATTTTTGAAAACAATTTCCATCTGAAATATATGGTTTATGACAACGATTTATGAAAATGTCCATCTGAAAGAGGGTTAGATCTTAAAAAAAAAAAAAAAAAAAAAAAAAAGTCCAATTCCGGTCGCCCTCAGAATCCGGTCCGGGTTTTGCTCCAATCCAGGATACCGCAGAATCCGGTCGTCCTGAGAATCCAGTCCGGGTTTTGCTCCAATCCAGGATATCGCAGAATCCGTTTGTCCTCGGAATCCGGTCCGGGTTTTGCTCCAATCCAGGAGACCGCAGAATCCGGTTTTCCTCGGAATCCGGTCTGGGTTTTACTCCAATCCAGGATACCGCAGAATCCGGTCGACCTGAGAATCCGGTCCGGGTTTTGCTCCAATCCAGGATACCGCAGAATCCGGTTTTCCTCGGAATCCGGTCCGGGTTTTGCTCCAATACATGATTTATGAAAATGTCCATCTGAAACACATGATTTTTGAAAATTATTTCCTTCTGAAATACATGATTTTTTAAAACAATTTCCAATGTGAAATACATGATTTATGAAAATGTCCATCTGAAACACGATTTAAAAAACAATTCCATCTGAAATACATGATTTATGAAAATGTCAATCTAAAACACTTGATTTAAAAAAATAAATTCCATCTGAAATACATGATTCATGAAAATGTCCATCTGAGACACATGATTTTTGAAAACAATTTCCATCTGAAATATATGGTTTATGACAACGATTTATGAAAATATCCATCTGAAACAAGGTTAGAGCTTAAAAAAAAAAAAAAAAAAAGTCCAATTCCGGTCGCCCTCAGAATCTGGTCCGGGTTTTGCTCCAATACATGATTTATGAAAATGTCCATCTGAAACACATGATTTTTGAAAATTATTTCCTTCTGAAATACATGATTTTTTAAAACAATTTCCAATGTAAATACATGATTTATGAAAATGTCCATCTGAAACACGATTTTAAAAAAAATTCCATCTGAAATACATGATTTATCAAAATGTCAATCTAAAACACTTGATTTAAAAAAAAAAAATCCATCTGAAATACGATTCATGAAAATATCCATCTGAGACACATGATTTTTGAAAACAATTTCCATCTGAAATATATGGTTTATGACAACGATTTATGAAAATGTCCATCTGAAACAGGGTTAAAGCTTAAAAAAAAAAAAAAAAAAAAAAAAAAAAAAAAAAAGTCCAATTCCGGTCGCCCTCAGAATCCGGTCCGGGTTTTGCTCCAATCCAGGATACCGCAGAATCCGGTCGTCCTGAGAATCCAGTCCGGGTTTTGCTCCAATCCAGGATACCGCAGAATCCGTTTGTCCTCGGAATCCGGTCCGGGTTTTGCTCCAATCCAGGAGACCGCAGAATCCGGTTTTCCTCGGAATCCGGTCCGGGTTTTACTCCAATCCAGGATACCGCAGAATCCGGTCGACCTGAGAATCCGGTCCGGGTTTTGCTCCAATCCAGGATACCGCAGAATCCGGTTTTCCTCGGAATCCGGTCCGGGTTTTGCTCCAATACATGATTTATGAAAATGTCCATCTGAAACACATGATTTTTGAAAATTATTTCCTTCTGAAATACATGATTTTTTAAAACAATTTCCAATGTGAAATACATGATTTATGAAAATGTCCATCTGAAACACGATTTAAAAAACAATTCCATCTGAAATACATGATTTATGAAAATGTCAATCTAAAACACTTGATTTAAAAAAATAAATTCCATCTGAAATACATGATTCATGAAAATGTCCATCTGAGACACATGATTTTTGAAAACAATTTCCATCTGAAATATATGGTTTATGACAACGATTTCTGAAAATATCCATCTGAAACAAGGTTAGAGCTTAAAAAAAAAAAAAAAAAAAGTCCAATTCCGGTCGCCCTCAGAATCTGGTCCGGGTTTTGCTCCAATACATGATTTATGAAAATGTCCATCTGAAACACATGATTTTTGAAAATTATTTCCTTCTGAAATACATGATTTTTTAAAACAATTTCCAATGTAAAATACATGATTTATGAAAATGTCCATCTGAAACACGATTTTAAAAAAAATTCCATCTGAAATACATGATTTATGAAAATGTCAATCTAAAACACTTGATTTAAAAAAAAAAAATCCATCTGAAATACGATTCATGAAAATGTCCATCTGAGACACATGATTTTTGAAAACAATTTCCATCTGAAATATATGGTTTATGACAACGATTTATGAAAATGTCCATCTGAAACAGGGTTAGAGCTTAAAAAAAAAAAAAAAAAAAAAAAAAAAAAAGTCCAATTCCGGTCGCCCTCAGAATCCGGTCCGGGTTTTGCTCCAATCCAGGATACCGCAGAATCCGTTTGTCCTCGGAATCCGGTCCGGGTTTTGCTCCAATCCAGGAGACCGCAGAATCCGGTTTTCCTCGGGATCCGGTCCGGGTTTTACTCCAATCCAGGATACCGCAGAATCCGGCCGACCTGAGAATCCGGTCCGGGTTTTGCTCCAATCCAGGATACCGCAGAATCCGGTTTTCCTCGGAATCCGGTCCGGGTTTTACTCCAATCCAGGATACCGCAGAATCCGGTCGACCTGAGAATCCAGTCCGGATTTTGCTCCAATCCAGGATACCGCAGAATCCGTTTGTCCTCGGAATCCGGTCCGGGTTTTGCTCCAATCCAGGAGACCGCAGAATCCGGTTTTCCTCGGAATCCGGTCCGGGTTTTACTCCAATCCAGGATACCGCAGAATCCGGTCGACCTGAGAATCCGGTCCGGATTTTGCTCCAATCCAGGATACTGCAGAATCCGGTCGTCCTGAGAATCCGGTCCGGGTTTTGCTCCAATCCAGGATACCGCAGAATCCGGTTTTCCTCGGAATCCGGTCCGGGTTTTGCTCCAATACATGATTTATGAAAATGTCCATCTGAAACACATGATTTTTGAAAATTATTTCCTTCTGAAATACATGATTTTTTAAAACAATTTCCAATGTGAAATACATGATTTATGAAAATGTCCATCTGAAATACGATTTAAAAAAAAATTCCATCTGAAATACATGATTTATGAAAATGTCAATCTAAAACACTTGATTTAAAAAAATAAATTCCATCTGAAATACATGATTCATGAAAATGTCCATCTGAGACACATGATTTTTGAAAACAATTTCCATCTGAAATATATGGTTTATGACAACGATTTATGAAAATATCCATCTGAAACAAGGTTAGAGCTTAAAAAAAAAAAAAAAAAAAGTCCAATTCCGGTCGCCCTCAGAATCCGGTCCGGGTTTTGCTCCAATCCAGGACACCGCAGAATCCGGTCGTCCTGAGAATCCAGTCCGGGTTTTGCTCCAATCCAGGATACCGCAGAATCCGTTTGTCCTCGGAATCCGGTCCGGGTTTTGCTCCAATCCAGGAGACCGCAGAATCCGGTTTTCCTCGGAATCCGGTCCGGGTTTTACTCCAATCCAGGATACCGCAGAATCCGGTCGACCTGAGAATCCGGTCCGGGTTTTGCTCCAATCCAGGATACCGCAGAATCCGGTCGTCCTGAGAATCCGGTCCGGGTTTTGCTCCAATCCAGGAGACCGCAGAATCCGGTTTTCCTCGGAATCCGGTCCGGGTTTTACTCCAATCCAGGATACCGCAGAATCCGGTGGATTTGAGAATCCGGTCCGGGTTTTGCTCCAATCCAGGATCCGCAGAATCCGGTCGTCCTGAGAATCCGGTCCGGGTTTTGCTCCAATACATGATTTATGAAAATGTCCATCTGAAACACATGATTTTTGAAAATTATTTCCTTCTGAAATACATGATTTTTTAAAACAATTTCCAATGTAAAATACATGATTTATGAAAATGTCCATCTGAAACACGATTTTAAAAAAAATTCCATCTGAAATACATGATTTATGAAAATGTCAATCTAAAACACTTGATTTAAAAAAAAAAAATCCATCTGAAATACATGATTCATGAAAATGTCCATCTGAGACACATGATTTTTGAAAACAATTTCCATCTGAAATATATGGTTTATGACAACGATTTATGAAAATGTCCATCTGAAAGAGGGTTAGATCTTAAAAAAAAAAAAAAAAAAAAAAAAAAGTCCAATTCCGGTCGCCCTCAGAATCCGGTCCGGGTTTTGCTCCAATCCAGGATACCGCAGAATCCGGTCGTCCTGAGAATCCAGTCCGGGTTTTGCTCCAATCCAGGATACCGCAGAATCCGTTTGTCCTCGGAATCCGGTCCGGGTTTTGCTCCAATCCAGGAGACCGCAGAATCCGGTTTTCCTCGGAATCCGGTCTGGGTTTTACTCCAATCCAGGATACCGCAGAATCCGGTCGACCTGAGAATCCGGTCCGGGTTTTGCTCCAATCCAGGATACCGCAGAATCCGGTTTTCCTCGGAATCCGGTCCGGGTTTTGCTCCAATACATGATTTATGAAAATGTCCATCTGAAACACATGATTTTTGAAAATTATTTCCTTCTGAAATACATGATTTTTTAAAACAATTTCCAATGTGAAATACATGATTTATGAAAATGTCCATCTGAAACACGATTTAAAAAACAATTCCATCTGAAATACATGATTTATGAAAATGTCAATCTAAAACACTTGATTTAAAAAAATAAATTCCATCTGAAATACATGATTCATGAAAATGTCCATCTGAGACACATGATTTTTGAAAACAATTTCCATCTGAAATATATGGTTTATGACAACGATTTATGAAAATATCCATCTGAAACAAGGTTAGAGCTTAAAAAAAAAAAAAAAAAAAGTCCAATTCCGGTCGCCCTCAGAATCTGGTCCGGGTTTTGCTCCAATACATGATTTATGAAAATGTCCATCTGAAACACATGATTTTTGAAAATTATTTCCTTCTGAAATACATGATTTTTTAAAACAATTTCCAATGTAAATACATGATTTATGAAAATGTCCATCTGAAACACGATTTTAAAAAAAATTCCATCTGAAATACATGATTTATCAAAATGTCAATCTAAAACACTTGATTTAAAAAAAAAAAATCCATCTGAAATACGATTCATGAAAATATCCATCTGAGACACATGATTTTTGAAAACAATTTCCATCTGAAATATATGGTTTATGACAACGATTTATGAAAATGTCCATCTGAAACAGGGTTAAAGCTTAAAAAAAAAAAAAAAAAAAAAAAAAAAAAAAAAAAAGTCCAATTCCGGTCGCCCTCAGAATCCGGTCCGGGTTTTGCTCCAATCCAGGATACCGCAGAATCCGGTCGTCCTGAGAATCCAGTCCGGGTTTTGCTCCAATCCAGGATACCGCAGAATCCGTTTGTCCTCGGAATCCGGTCCGGGTTTTGCTCCAATCCAGGAGACCGCAGAATCCGGTTTTCCTCGGAATCCGGTCCGGGTTTTACTCCAATCCAGGATACCGCAGAATCCGGTCGACCTGAGAATCCGGTCCGGGTTTTGCTCCAATCCAGGATACCGCAGAATCCGGTTTTCCTCGGAATCCGGTCCGGGTTTTGCTCCAATACATGATTTATGAAAATGTCCATCTGAAACACATGATTTTTGAAAATTATTTCCTTCTGAAATACATGATTTTTTAAAACAATTTCCAATGTGAAATACATGATTTATGAAAATGTCCATCTGAAACACGATTTAAAAAACAATTCCATCTGAAATACATGATTTATGAAAATGTCAATCTAAAACACTTGATTTAAAAAAATAAATTCCATCTGAAATACATGATTCATGAAAATGTCCATCTGAGACACATGATTTTTGAAAACAATTTCCATCTGAAATATATGGTTTATGACAACGATTTCTGAAAATATCCATCTGAAACAAGGTTAGAGCTTAAAAAAAAAAAAAAAAAAAGTCCAATTCCGGTCGCCCTCAGAATCTGGTCCGGGTTTTGCTCCAATACATGATTTATGAAAATGTCCATCTGAAACACATGATTTTTGAAAATTATTTCCTTCTGAAATACATGATTTTTTAAAACAATTTCCAATGTAAAATACATGATTTATGAAAATGTCCATCTGAAACACGATTTTAAAAAAAATTCCATCTGAAATACATGATTTATGAAAATGTCAATCTAAAACACTTGATTTAAAAAAAAAAAATCCATCTGAAATACATGATTCATGAAAATGTCCATCTGAGACACATGATTTTTGAAAACAATTTCCATCTGAAATATATGGTTTATGACAACGATTTATGAAAATGTCCATCTGAAAGAGGGTTAGATCTTAAAAAAAAAAAAAAAAAAAAAAAAAAAGTCCAATTCCGGTCGCCCTCAGAATCCGGTCCGGGTTTTGCTCCAATCCAGGATACCGCAGAATCCGGTCGTCCTGAGAATCCAGTCCGGGTTTTGCTCCAATCCAGGATACCGCAGAATCCGTTTGTCCTCGGAATCCGGTCCGGGTTTTGCTCCAATCCAGGAGACCGCAGAATCCGGTTTTCCTCGGAATCCGGTCTGGGTTTTACTCCAATCCAGGATACCGCAGAATCCGGTCGACCTGAGAATCCGGTCCGGGTTTTGCTCCAATCCAGGATACCGCAGAATCCGGTTTTCCTCGGAATCCGGTCCGGGTTTTGCTCCAATACATGATTTATGAAAATGTCCATCTGAAACACATGATTTTTGAAAATTATTTCCTTCTGAAATACATGATTTTTTAAAACAATTTCCAATGTGAAATACATGATTTATGAAAATGTCCATCTGAAACACGATTTAAAAAACAATTCCATCTGAAATACATGATTTATGAAAATGTCAATCTAAAACACTTGATTTAAAAAAATAAATTCCATCTGAAATACATGATTCATGAAAATGTCCATCTGAGACACATGATTTTTGAAAACAATTTCCATCTGAAATATATGGTTTATGACAACGATTTCTGAAAATATCCATCTGAAACAAGGTTAGAGCTTAAAAAAAAAAAAAAAAAAAGTCCAATTCCGGTCGCCCTCAGAATCTGGTCCGGGTTTTGCTCCAATACATGATTTATGAAAATGTCCATCTGAAACACATGATTTTTGAAAATTATTTCCTTCTGAAATACATGATTTTTTAAAACAATTTCCAATGTAAAATACATGATTTATGAAAATGTCCATCTGAAACACGATTTTAAAAAAAATTCCATCTGAAATACATGATTTATGAAAATGTCAATCTAAAACACTTGATTTAAAAAAAAAAAAATCCATCTGAAATACGATTCATGAAAATGTCCATCTGAGACACATGATTTTTGAAAACAATTTCCATCTGAAATATATGGTTTATGACAACGATTTATGAAAATGTCCATCTGAAAGAGGGTTAGATCTTAAAAAAAAAAAAAAAAAAAAAAAAAAAGTCCAATTCCGGTCGGGTTAGGGTTAGGGTTAGGTTAGGTTAGGGTTAGGGTTAGACCGCAGAATCCGTTTGTCCTCGGAATCCGGTCCGGGTTTTGCTCCAATCCAGGAGACCGCAGAATCCGGTTTTCCTCGGGATCCGGTCCGGGTTTTACTCCAATCCAGGATACCGCAGAATCCGGCCGACCTGAGAATCCGGTCCGGGTTTTGCTCCAATCCAGGATACCGCAGAATCCGGTTTTCCTCGGAATCCGGTCCGGGTTTTACTCCAATCCAGGATACCGCAGAATCCGGTCGACCTGAGAATCCAGTCCGGATTTTGCTCCAATCCAGGATACCGCAGAATCCGTTTGTCCTCGGAATCCGGTCCGGGTTTTGCTCCAATCCAGGAGACCGCAGAATCCGGTTTTCCTCGGAATCCGGTCCGGGTTTTACTCCAATCCAGGATACCGCAGAATCCGGTCGACCTGAGAATCCGGTCCGGATTTTGCTCCAATCCAGGATACTGCAGAATCCGGTCGTCCTGAGAATCCGGTCCGGGTTTTGCTCCAATCCAGGATACCGCAGAATCCGGTTTTCCTCGGAATCCGGTCCGGGTTTTGCTCCAATACATGATTTATGAAAATGTCCATCTGAAACACATGATTTTTGAAAATTATTTCCTTCTGAAATACATGATTTTTTAAAACAATTTCCAATGTGAAATACATGATTTATGAAAATGTCCATCTGAAATACGATTTAAAAAAAAATTCCATCTGAAATACATGATTTATGAAAATGTCAATCTAAAACACTTGATTTAAAAAAATAAATTCCATCTGAAATACATGATTCATGAAAATGTCCATCTGAGACACATGATTTTTGAAAACAATTTCCATCTGAAATATATGGTTTATGACAACGATTTATGAAAATATCCATCTGAAACAAGGTTAGAGCTTAAAAAAAAAAAAAAAAAAAAGTCCAATTCCGGTCGCCCTCAGAATCCGGTCCGGGTTTTGCTCCAATCCAGGACACCGCAGAATCCGGTCGTCCTGAGAATCCAGTCCGGGTTTTGCTCCAATCCAGGATACCGCAGAATCCGTTTGTCCTCGGAATCCGGTCCGGGTTTTGCTCCAATCCAGGAGACCGCAGAATCCGGTTTTCCTCGGAATCCGGTCCGGGTTTTACTCCAATCCAGGATACCGCAGAATCCGGTCGACCTGAGAATCCGGTCCGGGTTTTGCTCCAATCCAGGATACCGCAGAATCCGGTCGTCCTGAGAATCCGGTCCGGGTTTTGCTCCAATCCAGGAGACCGCAGAATCCGGTTTTCCTCGGAATCCGGTCCGGGTTTTACTCCAATCCAGGATACCGCAGAATCCGGTGGATTTGAGAATCCGGTCCGGGTTTTGCTCCAATCCAGGATCCGCAGAATCCGGTCGTCCTGAGAATCCGGTCCGGGTTTTGCTCCAATACATGATTTATGAAAATGTCCATCTGAAACACATGATTTTTGAAAATTATTTCCTTCTGAAATACATGATTTTTTAAAACAATTTCCAATGTAAAATACATGATTTATGAAAATGTCCATCTGAAACACGATTTTAAAAAAAATTCCATCTGAAATACATGATTTATGAAAATGTCAATCTAAAACACTTGATTTAAAAAAAAAAAATCCATCTGAAATACATGATTCATGAAAATGTCCATCTGAGACACATGATTTTTGAAAACAATTTCCATCTGAAATATATGGTTTATGACAACGATTTATGAAAATGTCCATCTGAAAGAGGGTTAGATCTTAAAAAAAAAAAAAAAAAAAAAAAAAAGTCCAATTCCGGTCGCCCTCAGAATCCGGTCCGGGTTTTGCTCCAATCCAGGATACCGCAGAATCCGGTCGTCCTGAGAATCCAGTCCGGGTTTTGCTCCAATCCAGGATACCGCAGAATCCGTTTGTCCTCGGAATCCGGTCCGGGTTTTGCTCCAATCCAGGAGACCGCAGAATCCGGTTTTCCTCGGAATCCGGTCTGGGTTTTACTCCAATCCAGGATACCGCAGAATCCGGTCGACCTGAGAATCCGGTCCGGGTTTTGCTCCAATCCAGGATACCGCAGAATCCGGTTTTCCTCGGAATCCGGTCCGGGTTTTGCTCCAATACATGATTTATGAAAATGTCCATCTGAAACACATGATTTTTGAAAATTATTTCCTTCTGAAATACATGATTTTTTAAAACAATTTCCAATGTGAAATACATGATTTATGAAAATGTCCATCTGAAACACGATTTAAAAAACAATTCCATCTGAAATACATGATTTATGAAAATGTCAATCTAAAACACTTGATTTAAAAAAATAAATTCCATCTGAAATACATGATTCATGAAAATGTCCATCTGAGACACATGATTTTTGAAAACAATTTCCATCTGAAATATATGGTTTATGACAACGATTTATGAAAATATCCATCTGAAACAAGGTTAGAGCTTAAAAAAAAAAAAAAAAAAAGTCCAATTCCGGTCGCCCTCAGAATCTGGTCCGGGTTTTGCTCCAATACATGATTTATGAAAATGTCCATCTGAAACACATGATTTTTGAAAATTATTTCCTTCTGAAATACATGATTTTTTAAAACAATTTCCAATGTAAATACATGATTTATGAAAATGTCCATCTGAAACACGATTTTAAAAACAATTCCATCTGAAATACATGATTTATCAAAATGTCAATCTAAAACACTTGATTTAAAAAAAAAAAATCCATCTGAAATACGATTCATGAAAATATCCATCTGAGACACATGATTTTTGAAAACAATTTCCATCTGAAATATATGGTTTATGACAACGATTTATGAAAATGTCCATCTGAAACAGGGTTAAAGCTTAAAAAAAAAAAAAAAAAAAAAAAAAAAAAAAAAAAAAGTCCAATTCCGGTCGCCCTCAGAATCCGGTCCGGGTTTTGCTCCAATCCAGGATACCGCAGAATCCGGTCGTCCTGAGAATCCAGTCCGGGTTTTGCTCCAATCCAGGATACCGCAGAATCCGTTTGTCCTCGGAATCCGGTCCGGGTTTTGCTCCAATCCAGGAGACCGCAGAATCCGGTTTTCCTCGGAATCCGGTCCGGGTTTTACTCCAATCCAGGATACCGCAGAATCCGGTCGACCTGAGAATCCGGTCCGGGTTTTGCTCCAATCCAGGATACCGCAGAATCCGGTTTTCCTCGGAATCCGGTCCGGGTTTTGCTCCAATACATGATTTATGAAAATGTCCATCTGAAACACATGATTTTTGAAAATTATTTCCTTCTGAAATACATGATTTTTTAAAACAATTTCCAATGTGAAATACATGATTTATGAAAATGTCCATCTGAAACACGATTTAAAAAACAATTCCATCTGAAATACATGATTTATGAAAATGTCAATCTAAAACACTTGATTTAAAAAAATAAATTCCATCTGAAATACATGATTCATGAAAATGTCCATCTGAGACACATGATTTTTGAAAACAATTTCCATCTGAAATATATGGTTTATGACAACGATTTCTGAAAATATCCATCTGAAACAAGGTTAGAGCTTAAAAAAAAAAAAAAAAAAAGTCCAATTCCGGTCGCCCTCAGAATCTGGTCCGGGTTTTGCTCCAATACATGATTTATGAAAATGTCCATCTGAAACACATGATTTTTGAAAATTATTTCCTTCTGAAATACATGATTTTTTAAAACAATTTCCAATGTAAAATACATGATTTATGAAAATGTCCATCTGAAACACGATTTTAAAAAAAATTCCATCTGAAATACATGATTTATGAAAATGTCAATCTAAAACACTTGATTTAAAAAAAAAAAATCCATCTGAAATACATGATTCATGAAAATGTCCATCTGAGACACATGATTTTTGAAAACAATTTCCATCTGAAATATATGGTTTATGACAACGATTTATGAAAATGTCCATCTGAAAGAGGGTTAGATCTTAAAAAAAAAAAAAAAAAAAAAAAAAAGTCCAATTCCGGTCGCCCTCAGAATCCGGTCCGGGTTTTGCTCCAATCCAGGATACCGCAGAATCCGGTCGTCCTGAGAATCCAGTCCGGGTTTTGCTCCAATCCAGGATACCGCAGAATCCGTTTGTCCTCGGAATCCGGTCCGGGTTTTGCTCCAATCCAGGAGACCGCAGAATCCGGTTTTCCTCGGAATCCGGTCTGGGTTTTACTCCAATCCAGGATACCGCAGAATCCGGTCGACCTGAGAATCCGGTCCGGGTTTTGCTCCAATCCAGGATACCGCAGAATCCGGTTTTCCTCGGAATCCGGTCCGGGTTTTGCTCCAATACATGATTTATGAAAATGTCCATCTGAAACACATGATTTTTGAAAATTATTTCCTTCTGAAATACATGATTTTTTAAAACAATTTCCAATGTGAAATACATGATTTATGAAAATGTCCATCTGAAACACGATTTAAAAAACAATTCCATCTGAAATACATGATTTATGAAAATGTCAATCTAAAACACTTGATTTAAAAAAATAAATTCCATCTGAAATACATGATTCATGAAAATGTCCATCTGAGACACATGATTTTTGAAAACAATTTCCATCTGAAATATATGGTTTATGACAACGATTTCTGAAAATATCCATCTGAAACAAGGTTAGAGCTTAAAAAAAAAAAAAAAAAAAGTCCAATTCCGGTCGCCCTCAGAATCTGGTCCGGGTTTTGCTCCAATACATGATTTATGAAAATGTCCATCTGAAACACATGATTTTTGAAAATTATTTCCTTCTGAAATACATGATTTTTTAAAACAATTTCCAATGTAAAATACATGATTTATGAAAATGTCCATCTGAAACACGATTTTAAAAAAAATTCCATCTGAAATACATGATTTATGAAAATGTCAATCTAAAACACTTGATTTAAAAAAAAAAAATCCATCTGAAATACGATTCATGAAAATGTCCATCTGAGACACATGATTTTTGAAAACAATTTCCATCTGAAATATATGGTTTATGACAACGATTTATGAAAATGTCCATCTGAAACAGGGTTAGAGCTTAAAAAAAAAAAAAAAAAAAAAAAAAAAAAGTCCAATTCCGGTCGCCCTCAGAATCCGGTCCGGGTTTTGCTCCAATCCAGGATACCGCAGAATCCGTTTGTCCTCGGAATCCGGTCCGGGTTTTGCTCCAATCCAGGAGACCGCAGAATCCGGTTTTCCTCGGGATCCGGTCCGGGTTTTACTCCAATCCAGGATACCGCAGAATCCGGTCGACCTGAGAATCCGGTCCGGGTTTTGCTCCAATCCAGGATACCGCAGAATCCGGTTTTCCTCGGAATCCGGTCCGGGTTTTGCTCCAATACATGATTTATGAAAATGTCCATCTGAAACACATGATTTTTGAAAATTATTTCCTTCTGAAATACATGATTTTTTAAAACAATTTCCAATGTGAAATACATGATTTATGAAAATGTCCATCTGAAACACGATTTAAAAAACAATTCCATCTGAAATACATGATTTATGAAAATGTCAATCTAAAACACTTGATTTAAAAAAATAAATTCCATCTGAAATACATGATTCATGAAAATGTCCATCTGAGACACATGATTTTTGAAAACAATTTCCATCTGAAATATATGGTTTATGACAACGATTTCTGAAAATATCCATCTGAAACAAGGTTAGAGCTTAAAAAAAAAAAAAAAAAAAGTCCAATTCCGGTCGCCCTCAGAATCTGGTCCGGGTTTTGCTCCAATACATGATTTATGAAAATGTCCATCTGAAACACATGATTTTTGAAAATTATTTCCTTCTGAAATACATGATTTTTTAAAACAATTTCCAATGTAAAATACATGATTTATGAAAATGTCCATCTGAAACACGATTTTAAAAAAAATTCCATCTGAAATACATGATTTATGAAAATGTCAATCTAAAACACTTGATTTAAAAAAAAAAAATCCATCTGAAATACGATTCATGAAAATGTCCATCTGAGACACATGATTTTTGAAAACAATTTCCATCTGAAATATATGGTTTATGACAACGATTTATGAAAATGTCCATCTGAAACAGGGTTAGAGCTTAAAAAAAAAAAAAAAAAAAAAAAAAAAAAGTCCAATTCCGGTCGCCCTCAGAATCCGGTCCGGGTTTTGCTCCAATCCAGGATACCGCAGAATCCGTTTGTCCTCGGAATCCGGTCCGGGTTTTGCTCCAATCCAGGAGACCGCAGAATCCGGTTTTCCTCGGGATCCGGTCCGGGTTTTACTCCAATCCAGGATACCGCAGAATCCGGCCGACCTGAGAATCCGGTCCGGGTTTTGCTCCAATCCAGGATACCGCAGAATCCGGTTTTCCTCGGAATCCGGTCCGGGTTTTACTCCAATCCAGGATACCGCAGAATCCGGTCGACCTGAGAATCCAGTCCGGATTTTGCTCCAATCCAGGATACCGCAGAATCCGTCTGTCCTCGGAATCCGGTCCGGGTTTTGCTCCAATCCAGGAGACCGCAGAATCCGGTTTTCCTCGGAATCCGGTCCGGGTTTTACTCCAATCCAGGATACCGCAGAATCCGGTCGACCTGAGAATCCGGTCCGGATTTTGCTCCAATCCAGGATACTGCAGAATCCGGTCGTCCTGAGAATCCGGTCCGGGTTTTGCTCCAATCCAGGATACCGCAGAATCCGGTTTTCCTCGGAATCCGGTCCGGGTTTTGCTCCAATACATGATTTATGAAAATGTCCATCTGAAACACATGATTTTTGAAAATTATTTCCTTCTGAAATACATGATTTTTTAAAACAATTTCCAATGTGAAATACATGATTTATGAAAATGTCCATCTGAAATACGATTTAAAAAAAAATTCCATCTGAAATACATGATTTATGAAAATGTCAATCTAAAACACTTGATTTAAAAAAATAAATTCCATCTGAAACACATGATTCATGAAAATGTCCATCTGAGACACATGATTTTTGAAAACAATTTCCATCTGAAATATATGGTTTATGACAACGATTTATGAAAATATCCATCTGAAACAAGGTTAGAGCTTAAAAAAAAAAAAAAAAAAAGTCCAATTCCGGTCGCCCTCAGAATCCGGTCCGGGTTTTGCTCCAATCCAGGACACCGCAGAATCCGGTCGTCCTGAGAATCCAGTCCGGGTTTTGCTCCAATCCAGGATACCGCAGAATCCGTTTGTCCTCGGAATCCGGTCCGGGTTTTGCTCCAATCCAGGAGACCGCAGAATCCGGTTTTCCTCGGAATCCGGTCCGGGTTTTACTCCAATCCAGGATACCGCAGAATCCGGTCGACCTGAGAATCCGGTCCGGGTTTTGCTCCAATCCAGGATACCGCAGAATCCGGTCGTCCTGAGAATCCGGTCCGGGTTTTGCTCCAATCCAGGAGACCGCAGAATCCGGTTTTCCTCGGAATCCGGTCCGGGTTTTACTCCAATCCAGGATACCGCAGAATCCGGTGGATTTGAGAATCCGGTCCGGGTTTTGCTCCAATCCAGGATCCGCAGAATCCGGTCGTCCTGAGAATCCGGTCCGGGTTTTGCTCCAATACATGATTTATGAAAATGTCCATCTGAAACACATGATTTTTGAAAATTATTTCCTTCTGAAATACATGATTTTTTAAAACAATTTCCAATGTAAAATACATGATTTATGAAAATGTCCATCTGAAACACGATTTTAAAAAAAATTCCATCTGAAATACATGATTTATGAAAATGTCAATCTAAAACACTTGATTTAAAAAAAAAAAATCCATCTGAAATACATGATTCATGAAAATGTCCATCTGAGACACATGATTTTTGAAAACAATTTCCATCTGAAATATATGGTTTATGACAACGATTTATGAAAATGTCCATCTGAAAGAGGGTTAGATCTTAAAAAAAAAAAAAAAAAAAAAAAAAAGTCCAATTCCGGTCGCCCTCAGAATCCGGTCCGGGTTTTGCTCCAATCCAGGATACCGCAGAATCCGGTCGTCCTGAGAATCCAGTCCGGGTTTTGCTCCAATCCAGGATACCGCAGAATCCGTTTGTCCTCGGAATCCGGTCCGGGTTTTGCTCCAATCCAGGAGACCGCAGAATCCGGTTTTCCTCGGAATCCGGTCCGGGTTTTACTCCAATCCAGGATACCGCAGAATCCGGTCGACCTGAGAATCCGGTCCGGGTTTTGCTCCAATCCAGGATACCGCAGAATCCGGTTTTCCTCGGAATCCGGTCCGGGTTTTGCTCCAATACATGATTTATGAAAATGTCCATCTGAAACACATGATTTTTGAAAATTATTTCCTTCTGAAATACATGATTTTTTAAAACAATTTCCAATGTGAAATACATGATTTATGAAAATGTCCATCTGAAACACGATTTAAAAAACAATTCCATCTGAAATACATGATTTATGAAAATGTCAATCTAAAACACTTGATTTAAAAAAATAAATTCCATCTGAAATACATGATTCATGAAAATGTCCATCTGAGACACATGATTTTTGAAAACAATTTCCATCTGAAATATATGGTTTATGACAACGATTTATGAAAATATCCATCTGAAACAAGGTTAGAGCTTAAAAAAAAAAAAAAAAAAAGTCCAATTCCGGTCGCCCTCAGAATCTGGTCCGGGTTTTGCTCCAATACATGATTTATGAAAATGTCCATCTGAAACACATGATTTTTGAAAATTATTTCCTTCTGAAATACATGATTTTTTAAAACAATTTCCAATGTAAAATACATGATTTATGAAAATGTCCATCTGAAACACGATTTTAAAAAAAATTCCATCTGAAATACATGATTTATCAAAATGTCAATCTAAAACACTTGATTTAAAAAAAAAAAATCCATCTGAAATACATGATTCATGAAAATGTCCATCTGAGACACATGATTTTTGAAAACAATTTCCATCTGAAATATATGGTTTATGACAACGATTTATGAAAATGTCCATCTGAAAGAGGGTTAGATCTTAAAAAAAAAAAAAAAAAAAAAAAAAAGTCCAATTCCGGTCGCCCTCAGAATCCGGTCCGGGTTTTGCTCCAATCCAGGATACCGCAGAATCCGGTCGTCCTGAGAATCCAGTCCGGGTTTTGCTCCAATCCAGGATACCGCAGAATCCGTTTGTCCTCGGAATCCGGTCCGGGTTTTGCTCCAATCCAGGAGACCGCAGAATCCGGTTTTCCTCGGAATCCGGTCCGGGTTTTACTCCAATCCAGGATACCGCAGAATCCGGTCGACCTGAGAATCCGGTCCGGGTTTTGCTCCAATCCAGGATACCGCAGAATCCGGTTTTCCTCGGAATCCGGTCCGGGTTTTGCTCCAATACATGATTTATGAAAATGTCCATCTGAAACACATGATTTTTGAAAATTATTTCCTTCTGAAATACATGATTTTTTAAAACAATTTCCAATGTGAAATACATGATTTATGAAAATGTCCATCTGAAACACGATTTAAAAAACAATTCCATCTGAAATACATGATTTATGAAAATGTCAATCTAAAACACTTGATTTAAAAAAATAAATTCCATCTGAAATACATGATTCATGAAAATGTCCATCTGAGACACATGATTTTTGAAAACAATTTCCATCTGAAATATATGGTTTATGACAACGATTTCTGAAAATATCCATCTGAAACAAGGTTAGAGCTTAAAAAAAAAAAAAAAAAAAGTCCAATTCCGGTCGCCCTCAGAATCTGGTCCGGGTTTTGCTCCAATACATGATTTATGAAAATGTCCATCTGAAACACATGATTTTTGAAAATTATTTCCTTCTGAAATACATGATTTTTTAAAACAATTTCCAATGTAAAATACATGATTTATGAAAATGTCCATCTGAAACACGATTTTAAAAAAAATTCCATCTGAAATACATGATTTATGAAAATGTCAATCTAAAACACTTGATTTAAAAAAAAAAAATCCATCTGAAATACATGATTCATGAAAATGTCCATCTGAGACACATGATTTTTGAAAACAATTTCCATCTGAAATATATGGTTTATGACAACGATTTATGAAAATGTCCATCTGAAAGAGGGTTAGATCTTAAAAAAAAAAAAAAAAAAAAAAAAAAGTCCAATTCCGGTCGCCCTCAGAATCCGGTCCGGGTTTTGCTCCAATCCAGGATACCGCAGAATCCGGTCGTCCTGAGAATCCAGTCCGGGTTTTGCTCCAATCCAGGATACCGCAGAATCCGTTTGTCCTCGGAATCCGGTCCGGGTTTTGCTCCAATCCAGGAGACCGCAGAATCCGGTTTTCCTCGGAATCCGGTCTGGGTTTTACTCCAATCCAGGATACCGCAGAATCCGGTCGACCTGAGAATCCGGTCCGGGTTTTGCTCCAATCCAGGATACCGCAGAATCCGGTTTTCCTCGGAATCCGGTCCGGGTTTTGCTCCAATACATGATTTATGAAAATGTCCATCTGAAACACATGATTTTTGAAAATTATTTCCTTCTGAAATACATGATTTTTTAAAACAATTTCCAATGTGAAATACATGATTTATGAAAATGTCCATCTGAAACACGATTTAAAAAACAATTCCATCTGAAATACATGATTTATGAAAATGTCAATCTAAAACACTTGATTTAAAAAAATAAATTCCATCTGAAATACATGATTCATGAAAATGTCCATCTGAGACACATGATTTTTGAAAACAATTTCCATCTGAAATATATGGTTTATGACAACGATTTATGAAAATATCCATCTGAAACAAGGTTAGAGCTTAAAAAAAAAAAAAAAAAAAGTCCAATTCCGGTCGCCCTCAGAATCTGGTCCGGGTTTTGCTCCAATACATGATTTATGAAAATGTCCATCTGAAACACATGATTTTTGAAAATTATTTCCTTCTGAAATACATGATTTTTTAAAACAATTTCCAATGTAAATACATGATTTATGAAAATGTCCATCTGAAACACGATTTTAAAAAAAATTCCATCTGAAATACATGATTTATCAAAATGTCAATCTAAAACACTTGATTTAAAAAAAAAAAATCCATCTGAAATACGATTCATGAAAATATCCATCTGAGACACATGATTTTTGAAAACAATTTCCATCTGAAATATATGGTTTATGACAACGATTTATGAAAATGTCCATCTGAAACAGGGTTAAAGCTTAAAAAAAAAAAAAAAAAAAAAAAAAAAAAAAAAAAAGTCCAATTCCGGTCGCCCTCAGAATCCGGTCCGGGTTTTGCTCCAATCCAGGATACCGCAGAATCCGGTCGTCCTGAGAATCCAGTCCGGGTTTTGCTCCAATCCAGGATACCGCAGAATCCGTTTGTCCTCGGAATCCGGTCCGGGTTTTGCTCCAATCCAGGAGACCGCAGAATCCGGTTTTCCTCGGAATCCGGTCCGGGTTTTACTCCAATCCAGGATACCGCAGAATCCGGTCGACTTGAGAATCCGGTCCGGGTTTTGCTCCAATCCAGGATACCGCAGAATCCGGTTTTCCTCGGAATCCGGTCCGGGTTTTGCTCCAATACATGATTTATGAAAATGTCCATCTGAAACACATGATTTTTGAAAATTATTTCCTTCTGAAATACATGATTTTTTAAAACAATTTCCAATGTGAAATACATGATTTATGAAAATGTCCATCTGAAACACGATTTAAAAAACAATTCCATCTGAAATACATGATTTATGAAAATGTCAATCTAAAACACTTGATTTAAAAAAATAAATTCCATCTGAAATACATGATTCATGAAAATGTCCATCTGAGACACATGATTTTTGAAAACAATTTCCATCTGAAATATATGGTTTATGACAACGATTTCTGAAAATATCCATCTGAAACAAGGTTAGAGCTTAAAAAAAAAAAAAAAAAAAGTCCAATTCCGGTCGCCCTCAGAATCTGGTCCGGGTTTTGCTCCAATACATGATTTATGAAAATGTCCATCTGAAACACATGATTTTTGAAAATTATTTCCTTCTGAAATACATGATTTTTTAAAACAATTTCCAATGTAAAATACATGATTTATGAAAATGTCCATCTGAAACACGATTTTAAAAAAAATTCCATCTGAAATACATGATTTATGAAAATGTCAATCTAAAACACTTGATTTAAAAAAAAAAAATCCATCTGAAATACATGATTCATGAAAATGTCCATCTGAGACACATGATTTTTGAAAACAATTTCCATCTGAAATATATGGTTTATGACAACGATTTATGAAAATGTCCATCTGAAAGAGGGTTAGATCTTAAAAAAAAAAAAAAAAAAAAAAAAAAGTCCAATTCCGGTCGCCCTCAGAATCCGGTCCGGGTTTTGCTCCAATCCAGGATACCGCAGAATCCGGTCGTCCTGAGAATCCAGTCCGGGTTTTGCTCCAATCCAGGATACCGCAGAATCCGTTTGTCCTCGGAATCCGGTCCGGGTTTTGCTCCAATCCAGGATACCGCAGAATCCGTTTGTCCTCGGAATCCGGTCCGGGTTTTGCTCCAATCCAGGAGACCGCAGAATCCGGTTTTCCTCGGGATCCGGTCCGGGTTTTACTCCAATCCAGGATACCGCAGAATCCGGTCGACCTGAGAATCCAGTCCGGGTTTTGCTCCAATCCAGGATACCGCAGAATCCGTTTGTCCTCGGAATCCGGTCCGGGTTTTGCTCCAATCCAGGAGACCGCAGAATCCGGTTTTCCTCGGAATCCGGTCCGGGTTTTACTCCAATCCAGGATACCGCAGAATCCGGTCGACCTGAGAATCCGGTCCGGATTTTGCTCCAATCCAGGATACTGCAGAATCCGGTCGTCCTGAGAATCCGGTCCGGGTTTTGCTCCAATCCAGGATACCGCAGAATCCGGTTTTCCTCGGAATCCGGTCCGGGTTTTACTCCAATCCAGGATACCGCAGAATCCGGTCGACCTGAGAATCCAGTCCGGATTTTGCTCCAATCCAGGATACCGCAGAATCAATTTGTCCTCGGAATCCGGTCCGGGTTTTGCTCCAATCCAGGAGACCGCAGAATCCGGTTTTCCTCGGAATCCGGTCCGGGTTTTACTCCAATCCAGGATACCGCAGAATCCGGTCGACCTGAGAATCCGGTCCGGATTTTGCTCCAATCCAGGATACTGCAGAATCCGGTCGTCCTGAGAATCCGGTCCGGGTTTTGCTCCAATCCAGGATACCGCAGAATCCGGTTTTCCTCGGAATCCGGTCCGGGTTTTGCTCCAATACATGATTTATGAAAATGTCCATCTGAAACACATGATTTTTGAAAATTATTTCCTTCTGAAATACATGATTTTTTAAAACAATTTCCAATGTGAAATACATGATTTATGAAAATGTCCATCTGAAATACGATTTAAAAAAAAATTCCATCTGAAATACATGATTTATGAAAATGTCAATCTAAAACACTTGATTTAAAAAAATAAATTCCATCTGAAATACATGATTCATGAAAATGTCCATCTGAGACACATGATTTTTGAAAACAATTTCCATCTGAAATATATGGTTTATGACAACGATTTATGAAAATATCCATCTGAAACAAGGTTAGAGCTTAAAAAAAAAAAAAAAAAAAGTCCAATTCCGGTCGCCCTCAGAATCCGGTCCGGGTTTTGCTCCAATCCAGGACTCCGCAGAATCCGGTCGTCCTGAGAATCCAGTCCGGGTTTTGCTCCAATCCAGGATACCGCAGAATCCGTTTGTCCTCGGAATCCGGTCCGGGTTTTGCTCCAATCCAGGAGACCGCAGAATCCGGTTTTCCTCGGAATCCGGTCCGGGTTTTACTCCAATCCAGGATACCGCAGAATCCGGTCGACCTGAGAATCCGGTCCGGGTTTTGCTCCAATCCAGGATACCGCAGAATCCGGTCGTCCTGAGAATCCGGTCCGGGTTTTGCTCCAATCCAGGAGACCGCAGAATCCGGTTTTCCTCGGAATCCGGTCCGGGTTTTACTCCAATCCAGGATACCGCAGAATCCGGTGGATTTGAGAATCCGGTCCGGGTTTTGCTCCAATCCAGGATCCGCAGAATACGGTCGTCCTGAGAATCCGGTCCGGGTTTTGCTCCAATACATGATTTATGAAAATGTCCATCTGAAACACATGATTTTTGAAAATTATTTCCTTCTGAAATACATGATTTTTTAAAACAATTTCCAATGTAAAATACATGATTTATGAAAATGTCCATCTGAAACACGATTTTAAAAAAAATTCCATCTGAAATACATGATTTATGAAAATGTCAATCTAAAACACTTGATTTAAAAAAAAAAAATCCATCTGAAATACATGATTCATGAAAATGTCCATCTGAGACACATGATTTTTGAAAACAATTTCCATCTGAAATATATGGTTTATGACAACGATTTATGAAAATGTCCATCTGAAAGAGGGTTAGATCTTAAAAAAAAAAAAAAAAAAAAAAAAAAGTCCAATTCCGGTCGCCCTCAGAATCCGGTCCGGGTTTTGCTCCAATCCAGGACTCCGCAGAATCCGGTCGTCCTGAGAATCCAGTCCGGGTTTTGCTCCAATCCAGGATACCGCAGAATCCGTTTGTCCTCGGAATCCGGTCCGGGTTTTGCTCCAATCCAGGAGACCGCAGAATCCGGTTTTCCTCGGAATCCGGTCCGGGTTTTACTCCAATCCAGGATACCGCAGAATCCGGTCGACCTGAGAATCCGGTCCGGGTTTTGCTCCAATCCAGGATACCGCAGAATCCGGTCGTCCTGAGAATCCGGTCCGGGTTTTGCTCCAATCCAGGAGACCGCAGAATCCGGTTTTCCTCGGAATCCGGTCCGGGTTTTACTCCAATCCAGGATACCGCAGAATCCGGTGGATTTGAGAATCCGGTCCGGGTTTTGCTCCAATCCAGGATCCGCAGAATACGGTCGTCCTGAGAATCCGGTCCGGGTTTTGCTCCAATACATGATTTATGAAAATGTCCATCTGAAACACATGATTTTTGAAAATTATTTCCTTCTGAAATACATGATTTTTTAAAACAATTTCCAATGTAAAATACATGATTTATGAAAATGTCCATCTGAAACACGATTTTAAAAAAAATTCCATCTGAAATACATGATTTATGAAAATGTCAATCTAAAACACTTGATTTAAAAAAAAAAAATCCATCTGAAATACATGATTCATGAAAATGTCCATCTGAGACACATGATTTTTGAAAACAATTTCCATCTGAAATATATGGTTTATGACAACGATTTATGAAAATGTCCATCTGAAAGAGGGTTAGATCTTAAAAAAAAAAAAAAAAAAAAAAAAAAGTCCAATTCCGGTCGCCCTCAGAATCCGGTCCGGGTTTTGCTCCAATCCAGGATACCGCAGAATCCGGTCGTCCTGAGAATCCAGTCCGGGTTTTGCTCCAATCCAGGATACCGCAGAATCCGTTTGTCCTCGGAATCCGGTCCGGGTTTTGCTCCAATCCAGGATACCGCAGAATCCGTTTGTCCTCGGAATCCGGTCCGGGTTTTGCTCCAATCCAGGAGACCGCAGAATCCGGTTTTCCTCGGGATCCGGTCCGGGTTTTACTCCAATCCAGGATACCGCAGAATCCGGTCGACCTGAGAATCCAGTCCGGGTTTTGCTCCAATCCAGGATACCGCAGAATCCGTTTGTCCTCGGAATCCGGTCCGGGTTTTGCTCCAATCCAGGAGACCGCAGAATCCGGTTTTCCTCGGAATCCGGTCCGGGTTTTACTCCAATCCAGGATACCGCAGAATCCGGTCGACCTGAGAATCCGGTCCGGATTTTGCTCCAATCCAGGATACTGCAGAATCCGGTCGTCCTGAGAATCCGGTCCGGGTTTTGCTCCAATCCAGGATACCGCAGAATCCGGTTTTCCTCGGAATCCGGTCCGGGTTTTGCTCCAATACATGATTTATGAAAATGTCCATCTGAAACACATGATTTTTGAAAATTATTTCCTTCTGAAATACATGATTTTTTAAAACAATTTCCAATGTGAAATACATGATTTATGAAAATGTCCATCTGAAATACGATTTAAAAAAAAATTCCATCTGAAATACATGATTTATGAAAATGTCAATCTAAAACACTTGATTTAAAAAAATAAATTCCATCTGAAATACATGATTCATGAAAATGTCCATCTGAGACACATGATTTTTGAAAACAATTTCCATCTGAAATATATGGTTTATGACAACGATTTATGAAAATATCCATCTGAAACAAGGTTAGAGCTTAAAAAAAAAAAAAAAAAAAGTCCAATTCCGGTCGCCCTCAGAATCCGGTCCGGGTTTTGCTCCAATCCAGGACTCCGCAGAATCCGGTCGTCCTGAGAATCCAGTCCGGGTTTTGCTCCAATCCAGGATACCGCAGAATCCGTTTGTCCTCGGAATCCGGTCCGGGTTTTGCTCCAATCCAGGAGACCGCAGAATCCGGTTTTCCTCGGAATCCGGTCCGGGTTTTACTCCAATCCAGGATACCGCAGAATCCGGTCGACCTGAGAATCCGGTCCGGGTTTTGCTCCAATCCAGGATACCGCAGAATCCGGTCGTCCTGAGAATCCGGTCCGGGTTTTGCTCCAATCCAGGAGACCGCAGAATCCGGTTTTCCTCGGCATCCGGTCCGGGTTTTACTCCAATCCAGGATACCGCAGAATCCGGTGGATTTGAGAATCCGGTCCGGGTTTTGCTCCAATCCAGGATCCGCAGAATACGGTCGTCCTGAGAATCCGGTCCGGGTTTTGCTCCAATACATGATTTATGAAAATGTCCATCTGAAACACATGATTTTTGAAAATTATTTCCTTCTGAAATACATGATTTTTTAAAACAATTTCCAATGTAAAATACATGATTTATGAAAATGTCCATCTGAAACACGATTTTAAAAAAAATTCCATCTGAAATACATGATTTATGAAAATGTCAATCTAAAACACTTGATTTAAAAAAAAAAAATCCATCTGAAATACATGATTCATGAAAATGTCCATCTGAGACACATGATTTTTGAAAACAATTTCCATCTGAAATATATGGTTTATGACAACGATTTATGAAAATGTCCATCTGAAAGAGGGTTAGATCTTAAAAAAAAAAAAAAAAAAAAAAAAAGTCCAATTCCGGTCGCCCTCAGAATCCGGTCCGGGTTTTGCTCCAATCCAGGATATCGCAGAATCCGGTCGTCCTGAGAATCCAGTCCGGGTTTTGCTCCAATCCAGGATACCGCAGAATCCGTTTGTCCTCGGAATCCGGTCCGGGTTTTGCTCCAATCCAGGAGACCGCAGAATCCGGTTTTCCTCGGAATCCGGTCTGGGTTTTACTCCAATCCAGGATACCGCAGAATCCGGTCGACCTGAGAATCCGGTCCGGGTTTTGCTCCAATCCAGGATACCGCAGAATCCGGTTTTCCTCGGAATCCGGTCCGGGTTTTGCTCCAATACATGATTTATGAAAATGTCCATCTGAAACACATGATTTTTGAAAATTATTTCCTTCTGAAATACATGATTTTTTAAAACAATTTCCAATGTGAAATACATGATTTATGAAAATGTCCATCTGAAACACGATTTAAAAAACAATTCCATCTGAAATACATGATTTATGAAAATGTCAATCTAAAACACTTGATTTAAAAAAATAAATTCCATCTGAAATACATGATTCATGAAAATGTCCATCTGAGACACATGATTTTTGAAAACAATTTCCATCTGAAATATATGGTTTATGACAACGATTTCTGAAAATATCCATCTGAAACAAGGTTAGAGCTTAAAAAAAAAAAAAAAAAAAGTCCAATTCCGGTCGCCCTCAGAATCTGGTCCGGGTTTTGCTCCAATACATGATTTATGAAAATGTCCATCTGAAACACATGATTTTTGAAAATTATTTCCTTCTGAAATACATGATTTTTTAAAACAATTTCCAATGTAAAATACATGATTTATGAAAATGTCCATCTGAAACACGATTTTAAAAAAAATTCCATCTGAAATACATGATTTATGAAAATGTCAATCTAAAACACTTGATTTAAAAAAAAAAATCCATCTGAAATACGATTCATGAAAATGTCCATCTGAGACACATGATTTTTGAAAACAATTTCCATCTGAAATATATGGTTTATGACAACGATTTATGAAAATGTCCATCTGAAACAGGGTTAGAGCTTAAAAAAAAAAAAAAAAAAAAAAAAAAAAAGTCCAATTCCGGTCGCCCTCAGAATCCGGTCCGGGTTTTGCTCCAATCCAGGATACCGCAGAATCCGTTTGTCCTCGGAATCCGGTCCGGGTTTTGCTCCAATCCAGGAGACCGCAGAATCCGGTTTTCCTCGGGATCCGGTCCGGGTTTTACTCCAATCCAGGATACCGCAGAATCCGGTCGACCTGAGAATCCGGTCCGGGTTTTGCTCCAATCCAGGATACCGCAGAATCCGGTTTTCCTCGGAATCCGGTCCGGGTTTTACTCCAATCCAGGATACCGCAGAATCCGGTCGACCTGAGAATCCAGTCCGGATTTTGCTCCAATCCAGGATACCGCAGAATCCGTTTGTCCTCGGAATCCGGTCCGGGTTTTGCTCCAATCCAGGAGACCGCAGAATCCGGTTTTCCTCGGAATCCGGTCCGGGTTTTACTCCAATCCAGGATACCGCAGAATCCGGTCGACCTGAGAATCCGGTCCGGGTTTTGCTCCAATCCAGGATACCGCAGAATCCGGTCGTCCTGAGAATCCGGTCCGGGTTTTGCTCCAATCCAGGAGACCGCAGAATCCGGTTTTCCTCGGAATCCGGTCCGGGTTTTACTCCAATCCAGGATACCGCAGAATCCGGTGGATTTGAGAATCCGGTCCGGGTTTTGCTCCAATCCAGGATCCGCAGAATCCGGTCGTCCTGAGAATCCGGTCCGGGTTTTGCTCCAATACATGATTTATGAAAATGTCCATCTGAAACACATGATTTTTGAAAATTATTTCCTTCTGAAATACATGATTTTTTAAAACAATTTCCAATGTAAAATACATGATTTATGAAAATGTCCATCTGAAACACGATTTAAAAAAAAATTCCATCTGAAATACATGATTTATGAAAATGTCAATCTAAAACACTTGATTTAAAAAAAAAAATTCCATCTGAAATACATGATTCATGAAAATGTCCATCTGAGACACATGATTTTTGAAAACAATTTCCATCTGAAATATATGGTTTATGACAACGATTTATGAAAATGTCCATCTGAAAGAGGGTTAGATCTTAAAAAAAAAAAAAAAAAAAAAAAAAAGTCCAATTCCGGTCGCCCTCAGAATCCGGTCCGGGTTTTGCTCCAATCCAGGACACCGCAGAATCCGGTCGTCCTGAGAATCCAGTCCGGGTTTTGCTCCAATCCAGGATACCGCAGAATCCGTTTGTCCTCGGAATCCGGTCCGGGTTTTGCTCCAATCCAGGAGACCGCAGAATCCGGTTTTCCTCGGAATCCGGTCCGGGTTTTACTCCAATCCAGGATACCGCAGAATCCGGTCGACCTGAGAATCCGGTCCGGGTTTTGCTCCAATCCAGGATACCGCAGAATCCGGTCGTCCTGAGAATCCGGTCCGGGTTTTGCTCCAATCCAGGAGACCGCAGAATCCGGTTTTCCTCGGAATCCGGTCCGGGTTTTACTCCAATCCAGGATACCGCAGAATCCGGTGGATTTGAGAATCCGGTCCGGGTTTTGCTCCAATCCAGGATCCGCAGAATCCGGTCGTCCTGAGAATCCGGTCCGGGTTTTGCTCCAATACATGATTTATGAAAATGTCCATCTGAAACACATGATTTTTGAAAATTATTTCCTTCTGAAATACATGATTTTTTAAAACAATTTCCAATGTAAAATACATGATTTATGAAAATGTCCATCTGAAACACGATTTTAAAAAAAATTCCATCTGAAATACATGATTTATGAAAATGTCAATCTAAAACACTTGATTTAAAAAAAAAAAATCCATCTGAAATACATGATTCATGAAAATGTCCATCTGAGACACATGATTTTTGAAAACAATTTCCATCTGAAATATATGGTTTATGACAACGATTTATGAAAATGTCCATCTGAAAGAGGGTTAGATCTTAAAAAAAAAAAAAAAAAAAAAAAAAAGTCCAATTCCGGTCGCCCTCAGAATCCGGTCCGGGTTTTGCTCCAATCCAGGATACCGCAGAATCCGGTCGTCCTGAGAATCCAGTCCGGGTTTTGCTCCAATCCAGGATACCGCAGAATCCGTTTGTCCTCGGAATCCGGTCCGGGTTTTGCTCCAATCCAGGAGACCGCAGAATCCGGTTTTCCTCGGAATCCGGTCTGGGTTTTACTCCAATCCAGGATACCGCAGAATCCGGTCGACCTGAGAATCCGGTCCGGGTTTTGCTCCAATCCAGGATACCGCAGAATCCGGTTTTCCTCGGAATCCGGTCCGGGTTTTGCTCCAATACATGATTTATGAAAATGTCCATCTGAAACACATGATTTTTGAAAATTATTTCCTTCTGAAATACATGATTTTTTAAAACAATTTCCAATGTGAAATACATGATTTATGAAAATGTCCATCTGAAACACGATTTAAAAAACAATTCCATCTGAAATACATGATTTATGAAAATGTCAATCTAAAACACTTGATTTAAAAAAATAAATTCCATCTGAAATACATGATTCATGAAAATGTCCATCTGAGACACATGATTTTTGAAAACAATTTCCATCTGAAATATATGGTTTATGACAACGATTTATGAAAATATCCATCTGAAACAAGGTTAGAGCTTAAAAAAAAAAAAAAAAAAAGTCCAATTCCGGTCGCCCTCAGAATCTGGTCCGGGTTTTGCTCCAATACATGATTTATGAAAATGTCCATCTGAAACACATGATTTTTGAAAATTATTTCCTTCTGAAATACATGATTTTTTAAAACAATTTCCAATGTAAATACATGATTTATGAAAATGTCCATCTGAAACACGATTTTAAAAAAAATTCCATCTGAAATACATGATTTATCAAAATGTCAATCTAAAACACTTGATTTAAAAAAAAAAAATCCATCTGAAATACGATTCATGAAAATATCCATCTGAGACACATGATTTTTGAAAACAATTTCCATCTGAAATATATGGTTTATGACAACGATTTATGAAAATGTCCATCTGAAACAGGGTTAAAGCTTAAAAAAAAAAAAAAAAAAAAAAAAAAAAAAAAGTCCAATTCCGGTCGCCCTCAGAATCCGGTCCGGGTTTTGCTCCAATCCAGGATACCGCAGAATCCGGTCGTCCTGAGAATCCAGTCCGGGTTTTGCTCCAATCCAGGATACCGCAGAATCCGTTTGTCCTCGGAATCCGGTCCGGGTTTTGCTCCAATCCAGGAGACCGCAGAATCCGGTTTTCCTCGGAATCCGGTCCGGGTTTTACTCCAATCCAGGATACCGCAGAATCCGGTCGACCTGAGAATCCGGTCCGGGTTTTGCTCCAATCCAGGATACCGCAGAATCCGGTTTTCCTCGGAATCCGGTCCGGGTTTTGCTCCAATACATGATTTATGAAAATGTCCATCTGAAACACATGATTTTTGAAAATTATTTCCTTCTGAAATACATGATTTTTTAAAACAATTTCCAATGTGAAATACATGATTTATGAAAATGTCCATCTGAAACACGATTTAAAAAACAATTCCATCTGAAATACATGATTTATGAAAATGTCAATCTAAAACACTTGATTTAAAAAAATAAATTCCATCTGAAATACATGATTCATGAAAATGTCCATCTGAGACACATGATTTTTGAAAACAATTTCCATCTGAAATATATGGTTTATGACAACGATTTCTGAAAATATCCATCTGAAACAAGGTTAGAGCTTAAAAAAAAAAAAAAAAAAAGTCCAATTCCGGTCGCCCTCAGAATCTGGTCCGGGTTTTGCTCCAATACATGATTTATGAAAATGTCCATCTGAAACACATGATTTTTGAAAATTATTTCCTTCTGAAATACATGATTTTTTAAAACAATTTCCAATGTAAAATACATGATTTATGAAAATGTCCATCTGAAACACGATTTTAAAAAAAATTCCATCTGAAATACATGATTTATGAAAATGTCAATCTAAAACACTTGATTAAAAAAAAAAAAATCCATCTGAAATACATGATTCATGAAAATGTCCATCTGAGACACATGATTTTTGAAAACAATTTCCATCTGAAATATATGGTTTATGACAACGATTTATGAAAATGTCCATCTGAAAGAGGGTTAGATCTTAAAAAAAAAAAAAAAAAAAAAAAAAAGTCCAATTCCGGTCGCCCTCAGAATCCGGTCCGGGTTTTGCTCCAATCCAGGATACCGCAGAATCCGGTCGTCCTGAGAATCCAGTCCGGGTTTTGCTCCAATCCAGGATACCGCAGAATCCGTTTGTCCTCGGAATCCGGTCCGGGTTTTGCTCCAATCCAGGAGACCGCAGAATCCGGTTTTCCTCGGAATCCGGTCTGGGTTTTACTCCAATCCAGGATACCGCAGAATCCGGTCGACCTGAGAATCCGGTCCGGGTTTTGCTCCAATCCAGGATACCGCAGAATCCGGTTTTCCTCGGAATCCGGTCCGGGTTTTGCTCCAATACATGATTTATGAAAATGTCCATCTGAAACACATGATTTTTGAAAATTATTTCCTTCTGAAATACATGATTTTTTAAAACAATTTCCAATGTGAAATACATGATTTATGAAAATGTCCATCTGAAACACGATTTAAAAAACAATTCCATCTGAAATACATGATTTATGAAAATGTCAATCTAAAACACTTGATTTAAAAAAATAAATTCCATCTGAAATACATGATTCATGAAAATGTCCATCTGAGACACATGATTTTTGAAAACAATTTCCATCTGAAATATATGGTTTATGACAACGATTTCTGAAAATATCCATCTGAAACAAGGTTAGAGCTTAAAAAAAAAAAAAAAAAAAGTCCAATTCCGGTCGCCCTCAGAATCTGGTCCGGGTTTTGCTCCAATACATGATTTATGAAAATGTCCATCTGAAACACATGATTTTTGAAAATTATTTCCTTCTGAAATACATGATTTTTTAAAACAATTTCCAATGTAAAATACATGATTTATGAAAATGTCCATCTGAAACACGATTTTAAAAAAAATTCCATCTGAAATACATGATTTATGAAAATGTCAATCTAAAACACTTGATTTAAAAAAAAAAAATCCATCTGAAATACGATTCATGAAAATGTCCATCTGAGACACATGATTTTTGAAAACAATTTCCATCTGAAATATATGGTTTATGACAACGATTTATGAAAATGTCCATCTGAAACAGGGTTAGAGCTTAAAAAAAAAAAAAAAAAAAAAAAAAAAAAAGTCCAATTCCGGTCGCCCTCAGAATCCGGTCCGGGTTTTGCTCCAATCCAGGATACCGCAGAATCCGTTTGTCCTCGGAATCCGGTCCGGGTTTTGCTCCAATCCAGGAGACCGCAGAATCCGG